>NC_090406.1:700170-834326 GCF_036365525.1 Heterodontus francisci
ACTGCCAGAGATGGAGCGTTGCACATAGAAACATAGAAAATAGGAGCAGGAGAAGGTCATTCAGCCCTTCGGGCCTGCTCCGCCATTCAACAAAGATCATGGCTGATGGTCTAATTCAGTAACCTGTTCCCGCTTTCTCCCCAAATCCCTTGATCCCTTTGACATTAAGAAATATATATTGTTTAATATATTTAATGACTTGGCCTCCACTGCCTTCTGTGGTAGAGAATTCCACAGGTTCATCACCCTCTGAGTGAAGAAATTTCTCCTCATCTCGGTTCTAAATGGTATACCCCGTATCCTGAGACTGTGACCCCTGGTTCTGGACTCCCCAGCCATCGGGAACATCCTCCCTGCATCTAGCCTGTCTAGTCCTGTTAGAATTTAAGAGGTTTCTATGAAATCCCCTCTCATTCTTCTAAACTCTACTGAATATAGGCCTAGTCGACCCAATCTCTCCTCATACATCAATCCTGCCATCCCAGGAATCAGCCGAGTAAATCTTTGCACTCCCTCCATGGCAAGAACATCCTTCCTCAAAAAAGGAGACCAAAACTGCACACAATACTCCAGATGTGGTCTCACCAAGGCCCTGTATAATTGCAGTAAGACATTCTTGCTCCTGTACTCAAATCCTCTTGCAATGAAGGGCAACATACCATTCGCCTTCCGAATTGCTTGCTGCATCTGAATGCTTGCTTTCAGTGACTGGTGTACAAGGACACCCAGGTCTTGTTGCACCTCCCCCTTTCCCAATCTATCACCATTCAGATAATAATCTGCCTTTCTGTTTTTACAACCAAAGTGGATAACCTCACATTTATCCACGTTATACTGCATCTGCCATGCATTTGCCCACTCACCCAACTTGTCCAAATCACATTCAGCCTCTTTGCATCCTCTTCACATAGGGAGAGGGGAAGACAGGGGGAGAGGGAGTGGGAGAGAGAGAGAGGGGGAGAGTGTGGGAGAGCGAGGGAGGAGAGGGAGAGAGATGAGTGGGAGGGGGAGAGGGAGTTGGAGACAGGGGGGGGGGGAGATGGAGAGAGGGAGGGGGAGAGAGGGAGGGGTGGGAGGGGGAGAGAGAGAGAGGGAGGGAGAGGGGAGTGAGAGGGGGAGAGGGGAGTGGGAAGGGAGAGAGGGGAGTGGGAGAGGGGCAACAGAGAGAGGGGGAGACATTGGGGGAGACAGAGAGGGGGAGGGGGAGAGAGAGAGAGGGAGGGGGAGAGAGAGAGGGGGAGAGAGGGAGGGGGAGAGGGGAGGGGGAGAAAGACAGGAGAGAGGACTGAGGGTGGAAACAGGGAGAGAGAGGGGGGGAGAAGGAGACAGAGAGGTGAGTGGGAGAGGGGGAAATGGGGAGAGGGAACAGAGAGAGACGGGAGTGGGAGAGTTGGAGACAGTGAGAGAGAGGGGAGAGAGACGAGAGTGGGAGAGTCAGAGAGAGGGGAGTGGGAGTGAGGGAGAGGGGAGAGAAGGAAGGGAGAGATAGAGAGAAGGGAGAGAGGGAGAGGGGGGATATGAGGGGGGGGAGACAGGGAGAGAGGGAGGGGGAGAGAGGAGGAGAGGGAGAGGGGAAGAGGAGGGGAGAGGGAGAGAGGGGGGGAGAGGGAGAGAGAGGGGGAGAGAGGGGAAGAGGAGGGGAGAGGCAGAGAAGGGAGGGGGAGAGGGAGAGATATAGACACAGAAGGAAGAGAAAGATAAAGATCACTCCAGACAGATGGCCATCTTTCTGGAATATGCCGCATCACTTGGTCAACTTTGCAGGCAGGGATTGACTCCCAATGCAAGAAAAAATAATGCCAAGTATCTCACTAAAATCAGTGCTAAACATCGTGACAAGAAAAAAGTCCATAAATTAGTCTTCTCATTTAAAGTTTCTTCACAAAATGCACGTTTGTTGTTTGACTAACAGTGCAATACATTTTTAATGACTTTATCTTACCGAAATGTTCTCACCGGCCACCCATACAGGACAGAATTTGGAATGTGCCCCCCACCCCACACGAACAGGTTGCACACCCCTGGCTTAGATTAGATGCTCAAGTCTCTGCTATGGGGGTTTGAACCTGCTAACTCTGGTATATTTCTGCTTTCCCCGACTGTCCCCCGACCACATTGATATTCTTATTCGCCAAATTCAAAACCTCATTTCAAAAACGAGAAATGATAATTGTGTCAACTCACATCCTGAAAACCAGTAGAATCCAGAGAGACTGTGTTTAAACCGTCCAGGTGAACCATTTCTGGATAAACAAAGTTGCAAATGGAAGTAAACATGGTAGACACAATACTTGTGAGATACACAGATCAACAATAATCAGTGATGGATTGTGTGGACAACAGGTACAAAGAAACGAGTCACAGGTTGTGGGAAATGATCAATGTTATAAAATACAAATAAATATTAGGAAGACAAGTGGAATACACATTCTTACCCTGGAGTGGATCCTTGGTTAGGCCCAACTGACTAATGATATATCTAGGGATATCTGTCTTTATCCCTTGCCCGATCTTTGCATGGCCCTCTGCTGCTTCCAGTAAATGATAAAATTCCTCAGGATCAAACTCCTGCCATAAAAGTCCAGAACAACTGTTATACAATAATACAACTAAGCCACTTGGACAGGTTACTGTGTAACTGTACAGAGTCACTGTTTATTCAGGGTGAGGATCATTCACTGTGTAACTGTACAGAGTCACTGTTTATTCAGGGTAAGGGTCACTCACTGTGTAACTGTACAGAGTCACTGTTTATTCAGGGTGAGGATCACTCACTGTGTAACTGTACAGAGTCACTGTTTACTCAGGGTGAGGATCACTCACTGTGTAACTGTACAGAGTCACTGTTTATTCAGGGTGAGGATCACTCACTGTGTAACTGTACAGAGTCGCTGTTTATTCAGGGTGAGGATCACTCACTGTGTAACTGTACAGAGTCGCTGTTTATTCAGGGTGAGGATCACTCACTGTGTAACTGTACAGAGTCGCTGTTTATTCAGGGTGAGGATCACTCACTGTGTAACTGTACAGAGTCGCTGTTTATTCAGGGTGAGGATCACTCACTGTGTAACTGTACAGAGTCGCTGTTTATTCAGGGTGAGGGTCACTCACTGTGTAACTGTACAGAGTCGCTGTTTATTCAGGGTGATGGTCACTCACTGTGTAACTGTACAGAGTCGCTGTTTATTCAGTGTGAGGGTCATTCACTGTGTAACTGTACAGAGTCGCTGTTTATTCAGGGTGAGGGTCATTCACTGTGTAACTGTACAGAGTCACTGTTTATTCAGGGTGATGGTCACTCACTGTGTAACTGTACAGAGTCGCTGTTTATTCAGGGTGATGGTCACTCACTGTGTAACTGTACAGAGTCACTGTTTATTCAGGGTGAGGATCACTCACTGTGTAACTGTACAGAGTCGCTGTTTATTCAGGGTGAGGGTCATTCACTGTGTAACTGTACAGAGTCACTGTTTATTCAGTGTGAGGGTCACTCACTGTGTAACTGTACAGAGTCGCTGTTTATTCAGGGTGAGGGTCATTCACTGTGTAACTGTACAGAGTCACTGTTTATTCAGGGTGAGGGTCACTCACTGTGTAACTGTACAGAGTCACTGTTTATTCAGTGTGAGGGTCACTCACTGTGTAACTGTACAGAGTCGCTGTTTATTCAGGGTGAGGGTCATTCACTGTGTAACTGTACAGAGTCGCTGTTTATTCAGGGTGATGGTCACTCACTGTGTAACTGTACAGAGTCATTGTTTATTCAGGGTGAGGGTCACTCACTGTGCAGCAGAGTGACCGTGGCTGGATTTTCACTGTGGGGGTGAGAAATGTAAGTCAAGACTGTTTCTGCATCCCAAACCCGCCCCTCGATGGGAACAGTAATTGGCCCCGAGTTTCACCCCCTTAATTGCCAAAGAGAAGGGCTCGGCACCTAATTCGTGGCTGTTGGGGCAGGAATGAAGGTGGACTACATGTGTGGGCCTGATTTAAACACACAAAGCATCAGTTACTGTGGCTGCCACTTGAATGCTGTTTTAGCAAACTAGAAGAGCACAGCAGGTCTGAATTCCACAATGTGTCAGATGAGCCAGAGGCATGGATCCCGGGGCAGGGCAGCCCCTCGACTCTCAGATGTGGACCTGGAGGTCCTGCTGGAGGGTGTGAGGGAGAGGAGGGAGGTCCTCTTCCTGTTGGGTGGCAGGAGGGGGCTACCCCCCATACTAAGCAGACTTAAATTGACATTTGTGACACAGCCAGTGGAAGAAATGTGTTCAAAAGAATTTGGATCCAGTGTAGGAAAAGGTTCAATGATCTAATACACTTGGCAAGATGAGTGATACCCCCTGCCCTCAGGACAAGCCTCTGGGCATTCAGCCTCCAGCTGAGGAGCCTCGGGGCTCATGCTGCTCCTGTACATGAGAGGGCTGTGTCCCCAGGATCACACTGACTCCCTAGAATGGCTGAGAGCCTTAGTTCTGCTGAGCACCAGCCAGCATTGATACATGCAGCTTCTTATGAATTGGAGCAAATGGCATTGACCATAAGGGCCAGCAGTGCCTTATCATGCTCTGTTTTGTACTTGCAGCAGAAATGGGTTCATAATCAAAGGTTAGCAGGCAGAACAGTAACTGAACAATGGGCTGCCTTTAAAGAAGAGGTAGGTCGGGCACAGTCCCATGAAGGGGAAAGGTAGGGAAAACAAATCCAGAGCTTCCTGGATGACAGAAGAGATAGAGAAGAAAATGAAGAAGAAAAAGTGTACTTATGACAGATATCAGGTGGATAATACAACAAAGAACTAGGCTGAATATAAAATATTCAGAGGGGAATTCAAAAAGCAAATAAGAGAAGCAAAATGAGAGTATGAGAAGATTTTGGCAGCTAACATAAAAGGGAAACCAAAAGGCTTCTATAGGCATATAAATAGTAAAACAGTGAAAGAGGAGGAGTAGGGCCAATTAGGGACCAAAAAGGGATGTGCACATGGAGGCAAAGGGCCTGGCTGAGGTACTAAATGAACACTTTGCATCTTTCTTGACCAAGGAAGGAGATAGTGCTCAGGTCATGGTGAAAAAGGAGGTAATTCAGACACTTGAAGAGTTTAAAATTGCAAAGGAGAAGATATTGGATAGGCTGTCTGTACTTAAAGTTGATAAAACACCAGGACCAGATGAGATGCATCCAAGGATACTGAGGGAAGTGAGGGAAATCACGGAGGCACTGGCCATAATTTTCCAGTCTTCCTTAGACGTTGGGATGGTGCCAGAGGACTGGAGAATTGCAAACGTTACACCCTTGTTCAAAAAAGCGGAAAGGTAAGCCCAGCAATTACAAGCCAGTCAGTTTAACTTCGATGGTGGGAAAACTTCTCAAAACAATAATTCGGGACATGGGCAAAAGCGGGTTAATTAAGGAAAGCCAGCATGGATTTCTTAAGGGCAAATTGTGTTCAACTAACTTGCTGGAGTTTTTTGAGGAGGTAACAGAGAGGGTTGATGAGGGCAATGCAGTTGATGTGGTGTACATGGACTTTGAAAAGGAATCTGATACAATGTTCTACAACAGACTTGTGAGCAAAATTATAGCTCATGGAATAAAAGGGACACGAGCAACATGGATATGAAATTAGCTGAGTGACAGGAAACAGAAAGTAGTGGTTAATGGATGTTCTTCGGTCTGGAGGAAGGTTTGTATTGGAGTTCCCCAGGGTTCAGTATTGGGACCCTTGCTCTTCCTGATATATTAATGGCCTAGACCTTGGTGTACAGGACACAATTTCAAAATTTGCAGATGATGCAAAACCTGAAACGATAGTGAACTGCGAGGAGGATATTGTAGAACTTCAAAAGGACATAGATAGGCTGGTGGAATGGGCAGACAAGTGGCAGATGAAATTTAATGCAGCGAAGTCTGAAGTGATTCATTTTGGTAGAAAGAACATGGAGATACAATATAACATAAAGGGTACAATTCTAAAGGGGGTGCAGGAGCAGAGGGACATGTGGTACATGTGTATAAGTCATTGAAGGTGGCAGGACAAATTGAGAGTGCAGTTAACAAAGCCTATAGGCTTTATCAATAGGGGCATAGAGTACAAAAGCAAGCATGTTGTGTTAAACCTGTTTCACGCTGTCCTCATTTCGGACCTCCCCTACCTCCTCCGACTCCAGGCACAAGTTCCCTCCACGATCCCTGATCGGCCCTACCCTCACTCTGGCCATCCTCTTGTTCCTCACATAAGTGTAGAGCGCCTTGGGATTTTCCTTAATCCTACCTGCCAAGACATTTTCATGTCCCCTTCTAGCTCTCCGAAGTCCATTCTTCAGTTCCTTCCTGGCTACCTTGTAACCCTCTAGAGCCCTGTCTGATCCTTGCTTCCTCAACCTTAAGTAAGCTTCCTTCTTCCTCTTGACTAGCTGTTCCACATCTCTTGTCATCCAAGGTTCCTTCACCCTACCATCCCTTCCTTGCCTCATCGGGGCAAACCTATCCAGCAGTCGCAGCAAGTGCTCCCTAAACAACCTCCACATTTCTATCGTGCATTTCCTGGAGAACATCTGTTCCCAATTTAAGCCCCCCCAGTTCCTGCCTAATAGCATTGTAATTCCCCCTCCCCCAATTAAATATTTTCCCATCCCGTCTGCTCCTGTCCCTCTCCATGACTGTAGTAAAGGTCAGTGTGTTGTGATCACTATCACCGAAAATCTCTCCCACTGAGAGATCTGCCACCCTCTTCTCCAAAGAAAATAGTCCCAACTTGTCCAATCTATCTTCATAACTGAAATTCCTCATCCCTGAAACCATTCTCAAAAATCTTTTCTGCATCGTCTCTAATGCCTTCACCTCATTCCCAAAGTGCGGTGCCCAGACCTGGATGCGATACGTCCGTTGAGGTTGAACCAGTGTTTTATACAGAGAGATCTGGGCGTACAGGTCCACAGGTCACTGAAAGTGGCAACGCAGGTGGATAAGGTAGTCAAGAAGGCATACGGCATGCTTGCCTTCATCGGTCGGGGCATCGAGTATAAAAATTGGCAAGTCATGCTGCAGCTGTACAGAACTTTAGTTAGGCCACACTTAGAATACTGCGTGCAATTTTGGTCGCCACACTACCAGAAGGACGTGGAGGCTTTGGAGAGGGTACAGAAGAGGTTTACCAGGATGTTGCCTGGTCTGGAGGGCATTAGCTATGAGGAGAGGTTGGATAAACTCGGATTGTTTTCACTGGAACGACGGAGGTGGAGGGGCGACATGATAGAGGTTTACAAAGTTATGAGCGGCATGGACAGAGTGGATAGTCAGAAGCTTTTTCCCAGGGTGGAAGAGACAGTTACTAGGGACATAGGTTTAAGGTGCGAGGGGCAAAATTTAGAGGGGATGTGCGAGGCAAGTTCTTTACACAGAGGGTGGTGAGTGCCTGGAACTTGCTGCTGGGGGAGGTGATGGAAGCAGGTACAATAGCGACCTTTAAGAGGCATCTTGACAAATACATGAACAGGATGGGAATAGAGGGATACGAACCCCGAAGTGCAGAAGGTGTTAGTTTAGGCAAGCATCAAGATCGGCGCAGGCTTGGAGGGCCGAATGGCCTGTTCCTGTGCTGTACTGTTCTTTGTTCTTTGTTCTTTGTTCTTTGAGTGTTTAGGATCTGGATTGCACTGCCTGAGAGTGTGGTGGAGGCAGGTTCAGCGAGTGGTTAGGATCTGGAATGCACTGTCCGAGAGTGTGGTGGAGGCAGGTTCAGTGAGTGTTTAGGATCTGGATTGCACTGCCTGAGAGTGTGGTGGAGGCAGGTTCAGCGAGTGGTTAGGATCTGGAATGCACTGTCTGAGAGTGTGGTGGAGGCAGGTTCAGTGAATGTTTAGGATCTGGAATGCACTGTCTGAGAGTGTGGTGGAGGCAGGTTCAGCGAGTGGTTAGGATCTGGAATGCACTGTCCGAGAGTGTGGTGGAGGCAGGTTCAGCGAGTGGTTAGGATCTGGAATGCACTGTCCGAGAGTGTGGTGGAGGCAGGTTCAGTGAGTGTTTAGGATCTGGATTGCACTGCCTGAGAGTGTGGTGGAGGCAGGTTCAGCGAGTGGTTAGGATCTGTAAAGCACTGTCCGAGAGTGTGGTGGAGGCAGGTTCAGTGAGTGTTTAGGATCTGGAATGCACTGTCTGAGAGTGTGGTGGAGGCAGATACAATCATGGCTTTCAAGAGGGAATTGGTTTATTATCTGAAAAGGAAGAACGTGAAGGGTTACGGGGAGAATGTGGGGCAGTAGCATTCAGCAAGTTGCTGCTTTAGAGAGCAGGAAACCAGCATGCCAGCTGGAGCCAATATTTTTGACCTCCGCTTGCTTCTGCTTCTGCCCCCTGTGGGATCCAAAAATTCAGCCCATTGTTCAGGGTAAGGGTCACTTACTGTGTCACTGTACTGGGCAGGTTGGTATTGGGTGGGTCTCTACAGGGCAGATCTCTACATAGTGGGTCTCTATTGGGCAGGTCCCTATAGGCTGGTCTCTGTTGGGCAGGCCTGTATTGAGTGGGTCTGTATTTTTTTCATTTATTCATTCATGGGCTGTGGGTGTCACTGGCTAGGCCTTGAGAAGGTGGTGGTGAGCTATCTTCTTGAACCTCTGCAGTCCTTGGGGTGTAGGTACACCCACAGTGCTGTTAGGAAGGCAGTTCCAGGATTTTGACCCAGCGACAGTGAAGGAACTGCGCTATAGTTCCAAGTCAGGATGGTGTGAGGGGCGGGTCTGTACTGGGCGGGTCTCTATTGGGCAGGTCTGCACTGGACAGGCATCTATTGGGCATGTCTGTACTGGGTGGATCTGTATTGGACGGTCTGTACTGGGGGAGCATCTATTGGGCAGGTCTGTTCTGGGTGGGCTTCTATTGCGAAGATCTGTACTGGATGGGTCTGTACTGGGTGAGTCTCTATTGGGAAGGTCTGTACTGGGTGGGTCTGTACTGGGTGGGTCTCTATTGGGTGGGTCTCCACTGAGTGGGTCTCCACTGAGTGGGTCTCCACTGAGTGGGTCTCCACTGGGTGGGTCTCTACTGGGTGGCTCTGTACTGGGTGGGCATCTACTGGGTGGGTCTCTACTGGGTGGGTCTCCACTGAGTGGGTCTGTACTGGGTGGGTCTCCACTGAGTGGGTCTCCACTGGGTGGGTCTGTACTGGGTGGGCCTCTACTGGGTGGGTCTCCACTGAGTGGGTCTCCACTGAGTGGGTCTCCACTGGGTGGGTCTCTACTGGGTGGCTCTGTACTGGGTGGGCATCTACTGGGTGGGTCTCTACTGGGTGGGTCTCCACTGAGTGGGTCTGTACTGGGTGGGTCTCCACTGAGTGGGTCTCCACTGGGTGGGTCTGTACTGGGTGGGCCTCTACTGGGTGGGTCTCTACTGGGTGGGTCTCCACTGAGTGGGTCTCCACTGAGTGGGTCTCCACTGGGTGGGTCTCCACTGAGTGGGTCTGTACTGGGTGGGCCTCTATTGGGAAGGTCTGTACTGGGTGGGTCTGCACTGGGCGGGTCTCTACTGGGCGGGTCTGTACTGGGTGGGCCTCTATTGGGAAGGTCTGTACTGGGTGCGTCTCTATCGGGTGGGTCTGTACTGGGTGCGTCTCTATTGGGTGGGTCTGTACTGGGTGGGTCTCTATTGGGAAGGTCTGTACTGGGTGCGTCTCTATTGGGTGGGTCTGTACTGGGTGGGTCTCTATTGGGAAGGTCTGTACTGGGTGCGTCTCTATTGGGTGGGTCTGTACTGGGTGCGTCTCTATTGGGTGGGTCTGTACTGGGTGGGTCTCTATTGGGAAGGTCTGTACTGGGTGCGTCTCTATTGGGTGGGTCTGTACTGGGTGCGTCTCTATTGGGAAGGTCTGTACTGGGTGCGTCTCTATTGGGAAGGTCTGTACTGGGTGCGTCTCTATTGGGTGGGTCTGTACTGGGTGGGTCTCTATTGGGAAGGTCTGTACTGGGTGCGTCTCTATTGGGAAGGTCTGTACTGGGTGGGTCTCTATTGGGAAGGTCTGTACTGGGTGCGTCTCTATTGGGTGGGTCTGTACTGGGTGCGTCTCTATTGGGAAGGTCTGTACTGGGTGGGTCTCTATTGGGAAGGTCTGTACTGGGTGTGTCTCTATTGGGTGGGTCTGTACTGGGTGGGTCTCTATTGGGAAGGTCTGTACTGGGTGCGTCTCTATTGGGTGGGTCTGTACTGGGTGCGTCTCTATTGGGTGGGTCTGTACTGGGTGCGTCTCTATTGGGTGAGTCTGTATTGGGTGCATCTCTATTGGGAAGGTCTGTACTGGGTGCGTCTCTATTGGGTGGGTCTGTACTGGGTGCGTCTCTATTGGGAAGGTCTGTACTGGGTGCGTCTCTATTGGGTGGGTCTGTACTGGGTGCGTCTCTATTGGGAAGGTCTGTACTGGGTGCGTCTCTATTGGGTGGGTCTGTACTGGGTGGGTCTCTATTGGGAAGGTCTGTACTGGGTGCGTCTCTATTGGGTGGGTCTGTACTGGGTGCGTCTCTATTGGGTGGGTCTGTACTGGGTGCGTCTCTATTGGGTGGGTCTGTACTGGGTGGGTCTCTATTGGGAAGGTCTGTACTGGGTGGGTCTCTATTGGGTGGGTCTGTACTGGGTGCGTCTCTATTGGGAAGGTCTGTACTGGGTGGGTCTCTATTGGGTGGGTCTGTACTGGGTGGGTCTCTATTGGGAAGGTCTGTACTGGGTGGGTCTCTATTGGGTGGGTCTGTACTGGCGAGTCTGTACAGGGAGGCCAATTTCGTATTCCTGCCAATGTTGAATTTCCACTGTGGTAATTAAGTGCAGACGTGGAACTCACCAAACACTCCAGGAGTCGAGCCGGCCGAGCAATGACCATCAGCAACTTCCTCACCAGCTGAGTGATAAACATCACCTCGTCACTGTCTGAACGCTCATAGGCCTGGAGGGAAAGATCAGAGAATATCAGTCAGACATTGTGCGCCCGGCACAACTAGAGGGCTTGGAGCTGGGGGGGTGGGGCGGGGGGGGGGGGGGAGTGGGGGGGAAGGGGCCCAGGTGCTGGAGGTGGGGTGAATTGGGGAGGGTTCTCCATGGGGCTGGTGGGGCTGGTGCAGGTGGTTGGGGGGGAGGTGTGGTATTCTGGGGGGCGGGGTGCAGAACCCAAGCTGTGGAAGCCCCTCCAGGCTCAGACTCTCTCCCACTAGGTGGCCTGAACTCCATACAGGTCTCACCTCCAACCTCTCAGCTGAGTTCATTCAAACTAGAAAGTGAGGTGTGTCACTGGGACCCTGATGGAGTGAGGGAGGGATCCCACAGGTGGTTTGTGTGAGTCAGGAGGTCTAAAATTGTCTATGGAATTCCATGCTCCACTTGCACCTTCATGTCCTTCCAGCCCCTCACCTTGCTCACCTCGCTTCTCTTCCCTTTAAATCCTTGTTTTTTTAAATCCTCCCTTTCCCCAAGTTTTTCTCCAACTTTCTCCCCGAAATACACCCCAGTTCAGAAAGGGATGAGGGATAAACCCAACAATTACAGGCCAGTCAGCCTGACATCGGTGGGAAGGAAACTTTTAGAGATATTAATCTGAGACAAAATTACTTAGTACTTGGTATTAATAAATGACAACTAACACAGATTTGTTAAAGGCAAATAGTGTAAGCCAGAAATAACACAAGGGGTGTAAATGGCAGTCAGTGGAGTAGTATGCTCCCCCTGTGAAATGTGGGAGATCAGGGAGAAGTCAAATGTCCCTGGTGACTACGTTTGCAGGAAGTGTGTCCAGCTGCAGCTCCTTTCAGATCGCACGGATCGGTTGGAGCGGCAGTTGGACTCACTGAGGAGCTGATAGGAGTCACCAAGTATCATTGATCGGAGTTTCAGGGAGGTGGTCACACCGCAGGTTCAGCCAGATAGATGGGTGACCACCAGGAGGGGCAGGCAGGTAGTGCAGGAGTCCCCTGTGGCTATTCCCCTCAATAACAAGTTTGCTGTTTTGGATACTGTTTGGGGGGGCTGGCCTCTCAGGGGAAAGCAGCTGCAGCCAGGTCAATGGCACCACGACTGGCTCTGTTGTACAGCAGGGAAGGTCAAAATGTAGGCAAGTGGTAGTCATAGGGGACTCTATAGTCAGGGGCACAGATAGGCGTTTCTGTGGCAGCAAGCGAGAATCCAGGATGGTGTGTTGTCTCCCTGGTGCCAGGGTCAAGGAAGTCTCTGAGTGGTCACAGGGCATTCTGAAAGGGGAGGGTGAGCAGCCAGAGGTCGTGGTCCATATTGGTACTAACGACATCAGCAGGAAGAGAGATGAGGTCCTGCAAAGTGAATATAGGGAGTTAGGCAGAAGGTTAAAAAGCAGGACCTCGAGGGTTGTAATCTCAGGATTACTCCCTGTGCCACGTGCTAGTGAGGGTAGGAATAGGAGGATTAGGCAAATGAATGCGTGGCTGAAGAGCTGGTGTAGGCGGGAGGGCTTCAGCTACTTGGATCATTGGGATCTCTTCTGGTGCAGAGGTGACCTGTGCAAGAAGGATGGGTTGCATCTGAACTGGAAGGGGACCAATATCCTTGCGGGGAGGTTTGCTAGTACTACTTGGGAGGGTTTAAACTAGTCTGGCAGTGGGGTGGGACCCAAAGTAGTAGTCTCTCCGATGAGATAGTTGAGGCAATTGTAGAGGTTAAAGCAAGTCTAGTAGGCAGGCCGGGCAGGGGCAGGACAGGGAGTGTGGAAGGTCTGGTAGGCTAAACTACATTTACTTTAATGCAAGAAGCCTTACAGGTAAGGCAGATGAACTCAGAGCATGGATCGGTACATGGGATTGTGATATTATAGATATTACGGAAACATGGTTGAGGGATGGCCAGGACTGGCAGCTCAATGTTCCGGGCTACCGATGCTTCCGGCGTGACAGAGGTGGAGGTAAGAGAGGAGGGGGAGTTGCACTATTGATTAGGGAGGACATCACGGCAGTACGCAGAGAGGATATCCCGGGGGGAATGTCCAGCGAGGCCATATGGGTAGAACTTAGAAATAAGAAAGGGGTGATCACTTTGATCGGATAATACTATAAGCCCCCCAATAGTCAGAGGGAATTGGAGGAGCATATATGTAGGGAAATCACAGATAGGTGTAGGAATTATAGGGTTGTAATAGTAGGTGATTTTAACTTCCCTAATATTGACTGGGACTGCCTTAGTGCTAAGGGATCAGATGGAGAAGAATTTGTTATGTGTGTCCAGGATAGTTTTCTGAAGCAGTGTGTGGATGGCCCTACTAGAGAAGGGGCTACACTCAATCTCCTCTTAGGAAATGAGGATGGGCAGGTGGTTGATGTGTCAGTGGGGGAGCACTTTGGGACCAGTGACCATAACTCTATTAGCTTCAAGATAGTTATGGAAAAGGATAGGACTGGTCCTCCGGTTGAAGTTCTAAATTGGGGGAAAGCTGATTTTGATGGCATCAGACAGGAACTTTCAAAAGTTGAATGGGAGAGGCTGTTTACAGGTAAAGGGACGTCTGGCAAGTGGGAGGCTTTTAAAAGCGAGATAGGAAGAATTCAGGGCCGGCATGTTCCTGTTAGATGGAAGGGCAAGGCTGACAAGTTTTGGGAACCTTGGTTGATGAGGGATATTGAGGGTCTGGTCAGGACAAAGAAGGAGACATATGTTAGGTATTGGCAGCTGGGATCAAGCGAGTTACTCGAGGAGTATAAGGGATGTAGGACTACACTTAAGAAGGAAATTAGGAGGGTAAAAAGGGGCCATGAGATTTCCCTGGCAGATAAGATAAAGGAGAATCCTAAAAGAATCTATAAGTATATTAAGAGTAAAAGGGTAGCTAGGGAGAGAGTAGGTTCCCTTAAGGAACTGTGTGGTCATCTATGTGTGGAGCCACGGGAAATGGGCTAGGTCTTAAATGAATATTTCTCGTCCGTATTTACCGTGGAGAAGGTCATGGAAGCTAGTGAGTTCAAGGGAGGGAACAGCGATATCCTGGAGCATATCAACATTACAAAGGAGGAGGTGTTGGAGGTTTTGAAGCACATTAAGGTGGATAAATCCCAGGGCCTGACCAGATGTATCCTAGGATGCTATGGGAAGCAAGGGAGGAGATTGCTGGGACCCTGGCAGAGACTTTTGTATCATTGTTAGCCACAGGTGAGGTACTGGAAGACGGGAGGATAACAAATGTTGTGCCTTTATTTAAGAAGGGCAGCAGGGATAAGCCAGGGAACTACAGGCCGGTGAGCCTTACATCAGTGGTGGGAAAGTTATTGGAAGGGATTCTGAGAGACAGGATTTATATGCATCTGGAAAGGCAAGGTCTGATTAGGGATAGTCAGCATGGCTTTGTGCGTGGGAAATCATGTCTCACGAATTTGATTGAGTTTTTCGAGGAGGTGACCAAGAGGATTGACGAGGACAGGGCGGTGGACGTTGTCTACATGGACTTTTGCAAGGCCTTTGACAAGGTCCCACATGGTAGGCTAGTCCAGAAGGTTCCCACACATGGGATCCAGGGTGAGCTAGCAAATTGGATACAAAATTGGCTTGGTGATAGGAGGCAGAGGGTGGTAGTGGAGGGTTGTTTTTCAGATTGGAGGCCGGTGACCAGTGGTGTGCTGCAGGGATCGGTGCTGGGCCCTCTGTTGTTTGTCATATATATTAATGACTTGGATGTGAATGTAAGGGGCATGATTAGTAAGTTTGCAGATGACACCAAAATTGGTGGTATAGTGGACAGTGAAGAAGGTTGTCTAAGGTTACAACAGGATATAGATCAACTGGGAAAGTGGGCAAGGGATTGGCAAATGGAATTTAACGCAGACAAGTGTGAAGTGATGCATTCTGGGAAGTAAAACCAGGGCAGGACATATACAGTGAATGGCAGGGCCCTGGGGAGTGTTCTTGAGTAGAGAGAGCTTGGGGTGCAAGTACATAGTTCCCTGAAAGTGGCAACACAGGTAGACAGGGTGGTGAAGAAGGCGTATGGCATGCTTGCCTTCATCGGCCAAGGCATTGAGTTGGGACGTCATGTTACAGTTGTACATAACGTTGGTTCGGCCGCATTTGGAGTACTGTGTGCAGTTCTGGTCACCGCACTTCAGGAAAGATGTGATTCAGCTAGAGAGGATGCAGAAAAGATTCACAAGGATGTTGCCTGGTTTGGAGGGCTTGAGTTATAAAGAGAGATTGGATAGGCTGGGTCTGTTTTCCCTGGAGAGAAGGAGGCTGAGAGGGGACATGATAGAGGTATATAAAATTATGAGAGGCATAGATAGGGTAGATAGCCAGAGTCTGTTTCCCATGGTAGGGGTGACTAAAACTAGAGGACATAGATTTAAGGTGAAAGGGAGTAGGTTTAAAGGGGATCAAAGGGGTAAATTTTTCACACAAAGAATAGTGGGTATCTGGAATGATCTGCCTGAGGAGGTGGTGGAGGCAGGAACAGTAGCAACATTTAAGAGGCATCTGGACAGGTACTTGAATGAGCAAGGCATAGAGGGATATGGAATTAATGCAGGCAGGTGGGATTAGTATAGATAGGCATTATGGTCGGCATGGACGCGGTGGGCCGAAGGGCCTGTTTCTATGCTGTACCACTCTCTGACTCTATGACTCTACTTGATTGCATTGATTGATGAAATAATGGAGACGGTTGATGAGAATAGTGCAGTTGATGTTGTGTCCGTGGACTTTCAGAGGGTGTTTGATAAAATACCACGTAATAGATTTGAAATCTACTGGATTAAAGGGACAGGGATAGTGGCAGCGTGGTTACATAATTGGCTAAGGGACAGAAAGCAGAGAATAGTGGTGATTGGTTGCTTTTCAGATTGGAGGGATGTTTACAGTGGTGTTCCCCAAGGGTCAGTGTTAGGTCACTGCTCTCTTTAATATGTATTAATGACCTGGGTAGCCAAGGTATAATTCTGAAGTTTGAAGATGACAAAAAACAGTGAGGAGGAAGGTAACAGATTTCAGGAGGCCAGGCAGATTATTTATTTATTTTATATTTAGAGAGACAGCACTGAAACAGGCCCTTTGGCCCACCGAGTCTGTGCCGACCAACAACCACCCATTTATACTAACCCTACAGTAATCCCATAATCCCTACCACCTACCTACACTCGGGGCAATTTACAACGGCCAATTTACCTATCAACCTGTGGGAGGAAACCAGAGCACCCGGCAAAAACCCACGCGGTCACAGGGAGAACTTGCAAACTCCACACAGGCAGTACCCAGAATCAAACCTGGGTCCCTGGAGCTGTGAGGCTGCGGTGCTGACCACTGCGCCGCCCTTAGTGAAATGGGCAGATTATTAAATGTTATTATTAAATTATTAAATGTTCAAAATTATGATGAGTTGTGATGGAGTAAATAAAGACAAACTGCTTGCACTGGCAGGAGGTTCAGTAACCAGAGGACACAGATTTAAAGTCACTGGCGAAAGAGCCAGAGGGGAAGCGAGGAAAATAAATTACACAGTGAGTTCTTGTGATCTGGAACGCGTTGCCTGAAAGGGCGGTGGAAGCAGATTCAACAGTAACTTTCAAAAGGGAAAAAATCTTGCAAAGCCCTGGGGAAAGAGCAGGGGAGTGGTATTAATTGAACATTGCCTCAGCTTATCTGCTGATGAAACTCTCCTCCATGCCATTGTTACCTCCAGACTTGACTATTCTAATGCATTCCTGGCCAGCCTTTCACACTCTACCCTCTGTAAACTTCAGCTCATCCAAAACTCTGCTGCTTGTGTGCTAACTTGCCCCTGTGCTCGCTGACCTACACTGGCTCCCAGTCTGGCAACACCTCCGTTTTAAAATTCTCATCCTTGTTTTCAAATCCCTCCATGTCAACGCCCCTCCCTATCTCTGTAATCTCCTCCAGCCCCACAACGCAACCTGACCCAGCCCAACCCAACCTGACCCAGCCCAACCTAGCCCGACCCAACCCGACCCAACCCAACCCGACCCAACCCGGCCCAACCCAACCCGACCCAGCCCAACCCAACCCGACCCAACCCAACCCGACCCAACCCGGCCCAACCCAACCCGACCTAGCCCGACCCAACCCGACCCAACCCAACCCGACCCAACCCAACCCGGCCCAACCCAACCCGACCCAGCCCAACCCAACCTGACCCAGCCAACCCAACCCGACCCAGCCCAACCCGACCCGACCCAACCCAACCTGACCCAGCCCAACCCGACCCGGCCCAACCCAACCCGACCCAGCCCAACCCAACCTGACCCAGCCCAACCAAGCCCGACCCAACCCGACCCGACCCGGCCCAACCCAACCCGGCCCAACCCAACCCGACCCAACCCGGCCCAACCCAACCCGACCCAGCCCAACCCAACCTGACCCAACCCAACCTGACCCAGCCCAACCCGACCCGACCCAACCCAACCTGACCCAGCCCAACCCGACCCGGCCCAACCCAACCCGACCCGGCCCAACCCAACCCGGCCCAACCCAACCCGACCCAACCCAACCTGACCCAGCCCAACCCGACCCGGCCCAACCCAACCCGGCCCAACCCAACCCGACCCAACCCAGCCCAATTCAACCGAGCCCAGCCCAGCCCGACCCAACCCGGCCCAACCCAACCCGACCCAGCCCAACCCAATCTGACCCAGCCCAACCTAGCCCGACCCGACCCGGCCCAACCCAACCCGGCCCAACCCAACCCGACCCAACCCGGCCCAACCCAACCCGACCCAGCCCAACCCAACCTGACCCAACCCAACCTGACCCAGCCCAACCCGACCCAGCCCAACCCGACCCGGCCCAACCCAACCCGACCCGGCCCAACCCAACCCGGCCCAACCCAACCCGACCCAACCCAACCTGACCCAGCCCAACCCGACCCGGCCCAACCCAACCCGACCCGGCCCAACCCAACCCGGCCCAACCCAACCCGACCCAACCCAGCCCAATTCAACCGAGCCCAGCCCAGCCCGACCCAACCCAGCCCAACCCAACCCGACCCAGCCCAACCCAACCTGACCCAGCCCAACCCGACCCGGCCCAACCCAACCCGACCCGGCCCAACCCAACCCGGCCCAACCCAACCCGACCCAACCCAGCCCAATTCAACCGAGCCCAGCCCAGCCCGACCCAACCCAGCCCAACCCAACCCGACCCAGCCCAACCCAACCTGACCCAGCCCAACCCGACCCAGCCCAACCCAACCTGAGCCAGCCCAACCCAACCCGACCCAACCCGACCCAACCCAGCCCAATCCAACCGAGCCCAGCCCAGCCCAACCCAACCCAGCCTGACCCACCCAGCCCAACCCAACACTGCCCGACCCAGCCCAATCCAACCCAGCCCAATCCAACTGAGCCCAACCCAGCCCAACCCAACCCAGCCCAACCCAACACTGCCCGACCCAGCCCAATCCAACCGAGCCCAACCCAGCCCAACCCAACCCTGCCTGACCCAACCCAGCCCAACCCAACACTGCCCGACCCAGCCCAACCCTACGCAGCCCAGTCCATTCCAGCCTAGCCCAGCCCGACCCTACCCAGCCTGACCCAACCCAACTTGACCCAGCCCAACCCAACTCAAACTCCACGGAGATATCCGTGCTCTTCTTCTATCCGTTGAGCATCCCGGATTTTAACTGTTCTATCCATTGGTGGCTGTACCTTTAGCTGCCAAGGGCCTAAACTCCGGAATTCCCTCCCTAAACCTCTCCGTTCATTTTCTCTCTCCTCCTCCTTTCAAGTCGCTCCTTAAAACCCACCTCTTTGACCAAACCCTAAATCTCCTTCTGTGGCTCAGTGTCTAAGTTTGTTTAATAATGTCCCTGTGTAGTGCCTTGGGAATTTTATTACATTAAAGGGGCCATATAAATGCAAGTTGTTGTTCTTCTTCTTTCAAAGAGCTGTCACAGGCACGATGGGCTGAGCCACAGTCACGATGGGCTGAGTGGCCTCCTCCTGAGATCTATCATTGGATGGTTCTGTGATCAAATTGTCTTTTAACTTTGGTATTCCAGGGGATAAAGCTCCAGTCTTCTAAATCTTTTATCTCTGGGTCATCCCAGTGAACCTCCACAGAGGTGTTTTCCATGGGTTCAACACATGTCCTATATGGAATGCCCCAAACCCCACAGGGCTGCGCACTGACCCTGTCCCCTCCCACATCCCTCACTGACCCCATCCGCACTGAGCCATTCGCTGTGGTTGCACACTGTTGATCACCTCGATGGATCATATCAAACTAGCTAACTTTGGGCTGTCAAGGATCGGACTCATGAACATGACCAACAACTTATATGAGCATCACATCGAGAAGGATACCCGGGAGTTCATCAGTAAACAGGGACGAAGGTTGGGGGGCGAGAGTGTGGGGTTCGGTGGGGGAGAGGGGTTTGAGTTGGGCTGGGCTGGGTCCGGCTGGGCTGGGTTGGGCCAGGGCAGGTTGGGTTGGGCTCGGCTGGCTGGGTTGGGTTGGGTCGGGCTGGGCTTGGCTGGGTCGGGTTGGGTCGGGCTGGGCTGGGCTGGGTCGGGCTGGGTAGGGTTGGGTTGGGCTGGGTCGGGTTGGGCTGGGTCGGGTTAGGCTGGGTCGGGCTGGGCTGGGCTGGGTCGGGTCCGGGTCGGGTCCGGCTGGGCTGCATGGGTCGGGTCGGGTCGGGTCGAGTCGGGTTAGGCTGGGCCGGGTTGGGTTGGGCTGGGCTGGGCCGGGTTGGGTTGGGTTGGGTTGGGTTGGGCTTGGCTGGGCCGGGTCGGGTTGGCTTGGGCTGGGGCGGGTTGGGCTGGGCTGGGCCGTGCCAGGTTGATTTGCGGCAGGTTTGGTTGGGTTTGTGTGGGTTGGGTTCGGTTGGGTTGGACTGGGCTGGGCCAGGTTGGGTTGGGCTGGGCTGGGCTGGGTCAGGTCGGGTTGGGCTGGGCTGGGCTGGGTCAGGCCCGGTCGGGTTGGGTAGGGTTGGTTTGGGTTGGGTTGGGTTGGGTTGGGTTGGGCTGGGCCGGGTTGGGTCGGGTCGGGTTGGGGTGGGTTGGGTTGGGTTGGGTTGGGTTGGGCTGGGTCAGGCCCGGTCGGGTTGGGTAGGGTTGGTTTGGGTTGGGTTGGGTTGGGCCGGGTTGGGTCGGGTCGGGTTGGGGTGGGTTGGGTTGGTTTGGGTTGGGTTGGGCTGGGTCAGGCCCGGTCGGGTTGGGTAGGGTTGGTTTGGGTTGGGTTGGGTTGGGCCGGGTTGGGTCGGGTCGGGTTGGGGTGGGTTGGGTTGGTTTGGGTTGGGTTGGGCTGGGTCGGGTCGGGTGGGAACTCACATCCTGCAACATCTTCTCCAGATTTTCCTGTAACTCAAGGAAGTAGCGAGAGGTGATAAGGGCTTCATGTGACTTCTGCAGACAGTCTCGTGCCAGTTCGATGATCTGATGGTGGATGAACCCGAGAACTCCGTCTGCAAGCGGCAAAATGCTGTCAGGCGCGAAAATGCTGATAATGTCCTGAAGTCGTTCCTCCATCTGAGCTGTGGCCTATCACCAATGGAAGAGAAAAAGCATTCAGTTAATGGGGTGAGTACAGTGAGTGGGTAAAAAATTACACAAAAAAACATACCAGCAGAGACTGAAATGGGCAACATCAAACCCAACATAACATCGACAGCAAGAATAGATGCAGGATTTTGCAGTCAGTCTTACGTGTTTAGATGAAGATGGTTAAGGGATATATATTGTCCAGCACATCAGGGAGAACTCCATTGTTCTTCCAATAGTGGCCATGGGATCTTTTACATCCTTCTGAGAAGGCAGATATGACCTCAGTTTAACATCCCATCGAAAAACTGCTCCTCTGAAAGTGCTGTATGCCCTCAATACTGTACTCGAGTATCAGCTGGATTATGGGTTCAAATCAATGGAGTGGGATTGAGCGACTGCACAGCATTCTGAAGGGGGAGGGTGAACCGCCAGAGGTGGTGGTCCATATTGGTACCAATGCCCTAGGTAGAAAGAAAGATGAGGTCCTGCAGGCAGATTTTAGGGAGCTAGGAAAAAATTAATAAGCAGGACCTCAAAGGTAGCAATCTCTGACTACACAAAGAGAAGAGAGGGTGCAGGAGGGAGGGCTTTAGATTCCTGGGGTATTGGGTCTAGTTTCGGCGGGGCGGGGGGGGGGCGGTGACACAAGTACAGGCCGGATGGTTTACACCACAACAAGGGTGGGATCAATATTGTGGAGGGGAGGTTTGCTGGTACTGCTGGGAAGGATTTAAACTAGCTTAGCAGAGGGATGGGAACGTAAACATGGATGCAGAAGGGAGAGAAGCAAAGCCTGAAATGGGAGGCAGAAAATTAGAATTGTTCACTGAATCATTACAGTGCAGAAAGAGGCCATTCGGCCCATTGTGTTCACACTGGCTCTCTGAAAGGGCAATTCCCTCAGTTCCATTCCACCCACCTTCTCCCCATAACCCTGCACATTCTTCCTTTTCATATAACTGTCTAACTCCCTCTTGAATGCTTAAATTGAACCTGCCTCCACCACGTTCTCAGGCAGCGCATTCCAAAACCTTAACCACTCACTGCGTGAAAAAGTTTTTCCTCCTGCCACTTTTGCTTCTCTTACCAAATATTTTAAATCTGTGCCCTCTCGTTCTCGACCCTTTCACGAGTGGCAACAGTTTCTCTCTATCTACTCTGTCCGGACCCCTCATGATTATGAAGACCTCTATCAAATCACCTCTCAGCCTTCTCCTCTCCAAGGAAAGCAGTCCTAACTTCTCCAATCTATCATCCCTGGAACCATTCTTGTGAATCTTTTCTGTACTCTCTCCAATGCCCTCACGTCTTTTCTAAAGTGCGGTGCCCAGAATTGGACACAATACTCCAGCTGAGGCCGAACTAGTGTCTTATACAAGTTCAACATAACTTTCTTGCTCTTGTACTCGATGCCCCTATTAATAAATCCCAGGATACTGTATGCTTTATTAATCGCTCTCTCAACCTGTCCTGCCACCTTCAATGACTTAAACACATATACACCCAGGTCCCTCTGCTCCTGCACCCCTTTAGAATTGTATCCTTTATTTTATATTGTCTCTCCATGTTCTTCCTACCAAAATAAATCACTTCACTTTTCTAAAAAGCGAATATGGAAGGCAGAGAAAAAAAATAGAAAACAGAGAACAAAGGAGTTGTTCAGTGATTTGCAGTATATATTTCAATTCAAAGAATCTGGTGAATAAGGCAGATGAGCTGATAGACACTTGGAACTATGAAATCATAGTTATTACTGAAACATGTCTTATCGAAGGGCAGGAATGGCAGCTCAATATTCCTCGTTACAGGATTTTCAGATGGGATACAGAGAGTGATAAAAAAAGTGGGAGGATGCAATATTGGTTAAGTAATATCACAGCTGTGAGGAGGGATGATATGCTAGAAGGAGCATCAAATTAAGCCATATGGGTTGGACTGAGGAACATTGCTGGGAGTGTACTATAGATGCTTATAGAGTGAGATAGGATAGCAAGTATGTCAGCAAATTGCTGACAAGTGCAGAAACAATGGACCCAATTTTAATTCACTCAAAACCCATTCACTTAAACAGAGTTAAAATCGGGTGAAATAAGGCAGTAACACGTAGGGGATTTCATGCATTCAGGAGAACTTTTTTAGCCAGTATGTAGCAAGTCCAAAAAGGAATGAAACTGGGCAGGTGGAAGGTGTATTCGTGAGAGAGCATTTTAGTGGTAGTGATCATAATTCAGTTAGATTTAGAGTAGTTATGAAAAAGGACAAAGATAGACCAAGAGTAAAAGCTTTACATTAGGGAAAGGCCAGATTTAGTAATGTGAGAGGTGAATTGGGAACATCTACTTCAAAGTAAATCAGTGTCAGAGCAGTTGGAGGAATTCAAGGAGGAGATAATGAGAGTTCAGAACAAATACATTCCCAGAAAGAAAACAGGTAGAATTCACAAATCCAGACAATGCTTGATATCATACAGCATACAGAGTAGGAAAAAAGGGAAGCTTATGTCAGATACAGAGAGCTGGAGGAGTAGAGAATGTACAGGGGTAAAATTAAAAAAGATATTAGGAAATCAAAGAGAGGGCATGAAAAACATTGGCAAGTATAACGGAGGGAAATCCAAAGGTGTTTTATAAACACATAAAGAGCAAGAGGAGAACTAAGGAAAGAGTATAGCCAATTAGAGACCTAAAAGGTAATGTGTGTGTGGAGGTGGAAGATGTGGGCATGGTTCTTAATGAATACTTTGGACTCAATTTTGTTCTGCTCTTGGAGACAGGCAGGGAAGTGGGGGGGGGGGGGGGGGGGGGGGGGGGGGGGGCGGTGGATGGAAATCCCAATGTTGTCCGGGGCCCCTGCCATTTGTCCAGGGCGGGGAAGGATGAGGATGGTCTTCCCACCCCAGGCCAATTGGCCACTTAATGGCCTCTTCCCGCCTCCAGCTCAATTTTACTGAAGGTGGAGCAGCCTCCTAGCGGGGTCGGGGGAGGCCTCCTTTAGGGGCATTCCAGGACCCCAGAGGGCCCTCCCCCACCAGTGGTGATCGCTGCCGCCCCCACCTCCCCCGCCTCCCTTCCCGGGAAGATCCCCCACCACCCCACCCCGTCGCTGAGGCCTGCAAGAATGGCTCCGGAAACCCTGACCCCCATTTCCTTCTCCCAGTGTCTCCTCTCTACTCGATGCTACAGGACATCCTGCAGTACCGGCAGTGGCCACTGATGGGATAAACATAACGAAGGGATTTAGTATCTTTGTAAGTAAATAAATCACCAGGCAAGGATGAACTGTATCCCAGACGCTATGAGAAGCAAGCGAGGAAGTAGTGGAGGCTCTGACCATCATTTTTTAATCCTCTCTGGCTACAGGCATGGTGCTGGAGGACTAGCGACTGCTAATGTTGCACCATTGTTTAAAAAGGGAGGATAGGAAAGACCATGTAATTATGTGCCAGTCAGCCTCATCTTGGTGGTGGGCAAATTATTGGAAAACTTCTGAAGGACAGTATAAATAATTATTTAGAAATGCATGAATTAATCAAGGTCGACATGGATTTGTTAAGGGAAGATCATGTCTGACTAACCTGGCTGAATTTTGTGATCTATTAATCTGTAATAACAATATGCAGTTTTTATCTGTCTGCACTTTTCTGATTAGTCTGTGGATTGATTTGTTCTGCACTTATGTGATGGTAGCAGGTTAATAAAATATTTTTAAAAAAATATTGTAACATCAGGTACAGAGTCTAACGAGTATAACAATTTTTTGATGCATCTGATGCAAGGCACCTGGAATAAGGTACAAGTTCCTCTGTTTACAACCAGGTATGGCACTTCTAATCTTTGCCATGCAAGTTGTTTCAGGGAAGTGGTTACTAACTAATTTTGGAAACTGCTCACTGTAGTTTGTGGAACCTTGTTGTGCACAAAATGGTTGCCACTTTATTCACAGAACTGCAACAGAATTAATTCTATGTGAGGTGCTTTGGGATATTCGAAAGACAGTGCAGTGCTGAATAGATACGCATCTTTATTGTCTTTAGTGAGAACTTTAGGGAATGAATTGCCTTTTCTCACTATATATTCTATCATGCAACTGAGAATCTTATAAGGGAGACACTGATTGGGTAGCTGAGTACAAAACCTATAGAATTACTTCAGAGTAATGTGTTAAACTGACAGAGGTGAAAATGCTGTTTCAATGAGTGGGTTGTTAACTGCAATTTCAAAAGTGCAATTTTTTTTAAACCCAATTCTAAGAGCCTGTTTCAGTGCTGTATCTCTAAATAAAAATAAATAAATAAATTCATCGCATTCATTTAAACTTTGAGGTATGTGAGCATCGTCCATGTGTGGCGTGTTTACTTTTCGGTGCCCTTTTAAACCCAATGTTTTTACACAGGCACAGCCTTATGTATCTTTTTGCAGGGTCAGATTCTGTTAAAGACTTTGCTGAAAAAATATCTAGAAATTCTGTATTTAAAGAAGTTCTGTTGCAATAAAGATACCTCTTTGACAACACAGGTATTCCTGGTCTCTGCCATGCAGAGACACATGGGCCAATCAGAGGACTGGACCACATGTTTTAAGCCCAATTCCATTTGGCTCATTCATTTAAACTTTGAAATATGTGTGTTTCAGGGAAATGGTTGCTTTTGGGTTCCGCCAGGGCCACTCAGCTCCTGACCTCATTACAGCCTTTGTTCAAACATGGACATAAGAGGCTGAACTCAAGAGATGAGGTGAGAGTGACTGCCCTTGACATCAAGGCAGCATTTGACTAAGTATGGCTTCAAGGAGCCCGAGCAAAACTGGAATCAATGGGAATCAATGGGGAAAACACTCCACTGGTTGGAGTCATACCTAGCACAAAGGAAGATGGTTGTGGTTGTTGGAGGCCAATCGTCTCAGCCCTAGAACATCACTGCAGGTGTTCCTCAGGGTAGTGTCCCAGACCTACCCATCTTCAGCTGCTTCATTAATGACCTTCCCTCCATCATAAGATCAAAAGTGGGGATGTTCACTGATGATTGCACAATGTTCAGTACTATTCGTGACTCCTCAGATATTGAAGCAGTCTGTGTAGAAATGCAGCAAGACCTGGACAACATTCAGGCTTGGGCTGATAAGTGGGAAGTAATACTCGAACCACACAAGTGCCTGGCAATGACGATCTCCAGCAAGAGAGAATCTAACCATCTCCCCTTGACATTCAATAGCATTACCATCACTGAATCCTCCACTATCAACATCCTGGGGGTTACCATTGACCAGAAACTGAATGGGACTAGCCATATAAATATCGTGGCTACAAGAGCAGGTCAGAAGCACCTCCTGACTCCCCAAAGCCTGTCCACCATCTGCAAGGCACAAGTCAGGAGTGTGATGGGGTACTCTCCATTTGCCTGGATGGGTGCAGCTCCAACAATACTCAGGAAGTTCAACACCATCCAGGACAAAGCAGCCCACTTGATCGGCACCTCATCCACCACCTTAAACATTCACTCCCTCCACCACCAACGCACAGTGGCAGCAGTGTGTACCATCTACAAGATGCACTGCAGCAACGCACCAAGGCTCCTTCGACAGCACCTTCCAAACCCGCGACCTCTACCACCTGGAACGACAAGAGCAGCAGATGCATGGGAACGCCACCACCCGCAAGTTCCCCTCCAAGTAACACACCATCCTGACTTGGAACTATATCGCCGTTCCTTCACTGTCACTGGGTCAAAATCCTGGAACTCCGTCCCTAACAGCACTGTGGGTGTACCTACACCACATGGACTGCAACAGTTCAAGAAGGCAGCTCACCACCTGCCTTCTCAAGGGCAATCCGGGATGGGCAATAAATGCTGGCCTAGGCAGCGACACCCACATCCCATGAAACAAATTAAAAGATGCTGAAATTTATATTAAACCCACTGTTTTCACACATGCACAGCTTTATGTGGCTTTTTCCAAAGGCATTTAAGGAAGTGCTGTTGAAACAGTGATACTACTTTGACCACAGATGTTTTGCTGGTCTCTGCTATGACGCACGAAGAGACATGTGGGGCACGCGGAGGATTGGAGCGTGTAACACATACACGGAGGATTGGAGCTTGTAACACATACACGGGGGATTGGAGTTGTAACACATGCGCGGAGGATTGGAGCTTGTAACACATACGCGGAGGATTGGAGCTTGTAACACATACGCAGAGGATTGGAGCTTGTAACACATACACGGAGGATTGGAGCTTGTAACACATGCGCAGAGGATTGGAGCGTGTAACACATACGCGGAGGATTGGAGCTTGTAACACATACGCAGAGGATTGGAGCGTGTAACACATACGCGGAGAATTGGAGCTTGTAACACATACGCAGAGGATTGGAGCTTGTAACACATACGCGGAGAATTGGAGCTTGTAACACATACGCGGAGGATTGGAGCTTGTAACACATACGCAGAGGATTGGAGCGTGTAACACATACGCGGAGAATTGGAGCGTGTAACACATACGCGGAGGATTGGAGGTGTAACACATACGCAGAGGATTGGAGCTTGTAACACATACGCAGAGGATTGGAGCGTGTAACACATACGCGGAGGATTGGAGCGTGTAACACATACGCAGAGGATTGGAGCGTGTAACACATACGCGGAGAATTGGAGCGTGTAACACATACGCGGAGGATTGGAGCGTGTAACACATACGCGGAGGATTGGAGTTGTAACACATACGCGGAGGATTGGAGCGTGTAACACATACGCGGAGGATTGGAGCGTGTAACACATACGCAGAGGATTGGAGTTGTAACACATACGCGGAGGATTGGAGCGTGTAACACATGCGCGGAGGATTGGAGCTTGTAACACATACGCGGAGGATTGGAGCGTGTAACACATACGCGGAGGATTGGAGCGTGTAACACATACGCGGAGAATTGGAGCGTGTAACACATACGCGGAGGATTGGAGTTGTAACACATACGCGGAGGATTGGAGCGTGTAACACATGCGCGGAGGATTGGAGCTTGTAACACATACGCAGAGGATTGGAGCGTGTAACACATACGCGGAGGATTGGAGCGTGTAACACATACGCGGAGAATTGGAGCGTGTAACACATACACGGAGGATTGGAGTTGTAACACATACGCGGAGGATTGGAGCGTGTAACACATACGCGGAGGATTGGAGCGTGTAACACATGCGCGGAGGATTGGAGCTTATAACACATGCGCGGAGGATTGGAGCGTGTAACACATACGCGGAGGATTGGGGCGTGTAACACATGCGCGGAGGATTGGAGCTTGTAACACATGCGCGGAGGATTGGAGCGTGTAACACATACGCGGAGGATTAGAGCGTGTAACACATGCGCGGAGGATTGGAGCTTGTAACACATGCGCGGAGGATTGGAGCGTGTAACACATACGCGGAGGATTGGAGTTGTAACACATGCGCGGAGGATTGGAGCGTGTAACACATACGCGGAGGATTGGAGCGTGTAACACATACGCGGAGAATTGGAGCGTGTAACACATACGCGGAGGATTGGAGCGTGTAACACATACGCAGAGGATTGGAGCTTGTAACACATGCGCGGAGGATTGGAGCGTGTAACACATACGCGGAGGATTGGAGCGTGTAACACATACGCGGAGGATTGGAGCGTGTAACACATACACGGAGGATTGGAGCGTGTAACACATACGCGGAGGATTGGAGCTTGTAACACATACGCAGAGGATTGAAGCGTGTAACACATACGCGGAGGATTGGAGCGTGTAACACATACGCGGAGGATTGGAGCTTGTAACACATGCGCGGAGGATTGGAGCGTGTAACACATACGCGGAGGATTGGAGCGTGTAACACATACGCGGAGGATTGGAGCGTGTAACACATACACAGAGGATTGGAGCGTGTAACACATACGCGGAGGATTGGAGCGTGTAACACATACGCGGAGGATTGGAGTTGTAACACATGCGCGGAGGATTGGAGCTTGTAACACATACGCGGAGGATTGGAGCGTGTAACACATACGCGGAGAATTGGAGCGTGTAACACATACGCGGAGGATTGGAGCGTGTAACACATACGCGGAGGATTGGAGCGTGTAACACATACGCGGAGGATTGGAGCATGTACACATACGCGGAGGATTGGAGCGTGTAACACATACGCGGAGGATTGGAGCTTGTAACACATACGCAGAGGATTGGAGCTTGTAACACATACACGGAGGATTGGAGCTTGTAACACATACGCAGAGGATTGGAGCGTGTAACACATACGCGGAGGATTGGAGCTTGTAACACATACGCAGAGGATTGGAGCGTGTAACACATACGCGGAGAATTGGAGCTTGTAACACATACGCAGAGGATTGGAGCTTGTAACACATACGCGGAGAATTGGAGCTTGTAACACATACGCGGAGGATTGGAGCTTGTAACACATACGCAGAGGATTGGAGCGTGCAACACATACGCGGAGAATTGGAGCGTGTAACACATACGCGGAGGATTGGAGGTGTAACACATACGCAGAAGATTGGAGCTTGTAACACATACGCAGAGGATTGGAGCGTGTAACACATACGCGGAGGATTGGAGCGTGTAACACATACGCAGAGGATTGGAGCGTGTAACACATACGCGTAGAATTGGAGCGTGTAACACATACGCGGAGGATTGGAGCGTGTAACACATACGCGGAGGATTGGAGTTGTAACACATACGCGGAGGATTGGAGCGTGTAACACATACGCGGAGGATTGGAGCGTGTAACACATACGCAGAGGATTGGAGTTGTAACACATACGCGGAGGATTGGAGCGTGTAACACATGCGCGGAGGATTGGAGCTTGTAACACATACGAGGAGGATTGGAGCGTGTAACACATACACCGAGGATTGGAGCGTGTAACACATACGCGGAGAATTGGAGCGTGTAACACATACGCGGAGAATTGGAGCGTGTAACACATACGCGGAGGATTGGAGTTGTAACACATACGCGGAGGATTGGAGCGTGTAACACATGCGCGGAGGATTGGAGCTTGTAACACATACGCAGAGGATTGGAGCGTGTAACACATACGCGGAGGATTGGAGCGTGTAACACATACGTGGAGAATTGGAGCGTGTAACACATACACGGAGGATTGGAGTTGTAACACATACGCGGAGGATTGGAGCGTGTAACACATACGCGGAGGATTGGAGCGTGTAACACATGCGCGGAGGATTGGAGCTTGTAACACATGCGCGGAGGATTGGAGCGTGTAACACATGCGTGGAGGATTGGAGCTTGTAACACATGCGCGGAGGATTGGAGCGTGTAACACATACGCGGAGGATTGGAGCGTGTAACACATGCGCGGAGGATTGGAGCTTGTAACACATGCGCGGAGGATTGGAGCGTGTAACACATACGCGGAGGATTGGAGCGTGTAACACATGCGCGGAGGATTGGAGCTTGTAACACATGCGCGGAGGATTGGAGCGTGTAACACATACGCGGAGGATTGGAGCGTGTAACACATGCGCGGAGGATTGGAGCTTGTAACACATGCGCGGAGGATTGGAGCGTGTAACACATACGCGGAGGATTGGAGCGTGTAACACATACGCGGAGAATTGGAGCGTGTAACACATACGCGGAGGATTGGAGCGTGTAACACATACGCAGAGGATTGGAGCTTGTAACACATGCGCGGAGGATTGGAGCTTGTAACACATGCGCGGAGGATTGGAGCGTGTAACACATACGCGGAGGATTGGAGCGTGTAACACATACGCGGAGGATTGGAGCGTGTAACACATACACGGAGGATTGGAGCGTGTAACACATACGCGGAGGATTGGAGCTTGTAACACATACGCAGAGGATTGAAGCGTGTAACACATACGCGGAGGATTGGAGCGTGTAACACATACGCGGAGGATTGGAGCCTGTAACACATGCGCGGAGGATTGGAGCGTGTAACACATACGCGGAGGATTGGAGCGTGTAACACATACGCGGAGGATTGGAGCGTGTAACACATACGCAGAGGATTGGAGCGTGTAACACATACGCGGAGGATTGGAGTTGTAACACATGCGCGGAGGATTGGAGCTTGTAACACATACGCGGAGGATTGGAGCGTGTAACACATACGCGGAGAATTGGAGCGTGTAACACATACGCGGAGGATTGGAGCGTGTAACACATACGCGGAGGATTGGAGCGTGTAACACATACGCGGAGGATTGGAGCATGTACACATACGCGGAGGATTGGAGCGTGTAACACATACGCGGAGAATTGGAGCGTGTAACACATACGCGGAGGATTGGAGCGTGTAACACATACGCGGAGGATTGGAGCGTGTAACACATACGCGGAGGATTGGAGCGTGTAACACATACGCGGAGGATTGGAGCGTGTAACACATACGCGGAGGATTGGAGCTTGTAACACATACGCAGAGGATTGGAGCTTGTAACACATGCGCGGAGGATTGGAGCGTGTAACACATACGCGGAGGATTGGAGCTTGTAACACATACGCGGAGGATTGGAGCGTGTAACACATACACGGAGGATTGGAGCGTGTAACACATACGCGGAGGATTGGAGCGTGTAACACATACGCGGAGGATTGGAGCGTGTAACACATACGCGGAGGATTGGAGCGTGTAACACATACGCGGAGGATTGGAGCGTGTAACACATACACCGAGGATTGGAGCGTGTAACACATACGCGGAGGATTGGAGCGTGTAACACATACGCGGAGGATTGGAGCGTGTAACACATGCGCGGAGGATTGGAGCGTGTAACACATACGCGGAGGATTGGAGCGTGTAACACATACGCGGAGGATTGGAGCGTGTAACACATACGTGGAGGATTGAAGCGTGTAACACATACGCGGAGGATTGGAGCGTGTAACACATACGTGGAGGATTGAAGCATGTAACAGATGCGCGGAGGATTGAAGCATGTAACACATACGCAGAGGATTGGAGCGTGTAACACATTCGCAGAGGATTGGAGCATGTAACACATACGTGGAGGATTGAAGCATGTAACAGATGCGCGGAGGATTGGAGCGTGTAACACATACGCAGAGGATTGGAGCGTGTAACACATACGCAGAGGATTGGAGCGTGTAACACATACGCGGAGGATTGGAGCGTGTAACACATACGCAGAGGATTGGAGCGTGTAACACATACGCAGAGGATTGAAGCGTGTAACACATACGCAGAGGATTGGAGCGTGTAACACATAACCGGAGGATTGGAGCGTGTAACACATATGCGGAGGATTGGAGCGTGTAACACATACGTGGAGGATTGAAGCATGTAACAGATGCGCGGAGGATTGAAGCATGTAACACATACGCAGAGGATTGGAGCGTGTAACACATTCGCAGAGGATTGGAGCGTGTAACACATACGTGGAGGATTGAAGCATGTAACAGATGCGCGGAGGATTGGAGCGTGTAACACATACGCAGAGGATTGGAGCGTGTAACACATACGCAGAGGATTGGAGCGTGTAACACATACGCAGAGGATTGGAGCGTGTAACACATACGCAGAGGATTGGAGCGTGTAACACATACGCAGAGGATTGGAGCGTGTAACACATACGCAGAGGATTGGAGCGTGTGACACATACGCAGAGGATTGAAGCGTGTAACACATACGCAGAGGATTGGAGCGTGTAACACATTCGCAGAGGATTGGAGCATGTAACAGATGCGCGGAGGATTGGAGCGTGTAACACATACGCGGAGGATTGGAGCGTGTGACACATACGCAGAGGATTGAAGCGTGTAACACATACGCAGAGGATTGGAGCGTGTGACACATACGCAGAGGATTGAAGCGTGTAACACATACGCAGAGGATTGGAGCGTGTAACACATACGCAGAGGATTGGAGCGTGTAACACATACGCAGAGGATTGGAGCGTGTGACACATACGCAGAGGATTGGAGCTTGTAACACATGCGCGGAGGATTGGAGCGTGTAACACATACGCGGAGGATTGGAGCGTGTAACACATGCGCGGAGGATTGGAGCTTGTAACACATGCGCGGAGGATTGGAGCGTGTAACACATACGCGGAGGATTGGAGCGTGTAACACATACGCGGAGAATTGGAGCGTGTAACACATACGCGGAGGATTGGAGCGTGTAACACATACGCAGAGGATTGGAGCTTGTAACACATGCGCGGAGGATTGGAGCGTGTAACACATACGCGGAGGATTGGAGCGTGTAACACATACGCGGAGGATTGGAGCGTGTAACACATACACGGAGGATTGGAGCGTGTAACACATACGCGGAGGATTGGAGCTTGTAACACATACGCAGAGGATTGAAGCGTGTAACACATACGCGGAGGATTGGAGCGTGTAACACATACGCGGAGGATTGGAGCCTGTAACACATGCGCGGAGGATTGGAGCGTGTAACACATACGCGGAGGATTGGAGCGTGTAACACATACGCGGAGGATTGGAGCGTGTAACACATACGCAGAGGATTGGAGCGTGTAACACATACGCGGAGGATTGGAGTTGTAACACATGCGCGGAGGATTGGAGCTTGTAACACATACGCGGAGGATTGGAGCGTGTAACACATACGCGGAGAATTGGAGCGTGTAACACATACGCGGAGGATTGGAGCGTGTAACACATACGCGGAGGATTGGAGCGTGTAACACATACGCGGAGGATTGGAGCATGTACACATACGCGGAGGATTGGAGCGTGTAACACATACGCGGAGAATTGGAGCGTGTAACACATACGCGGAGGATTGGAGCGTGTAACACATACGCGGAGGATTGGAGCGTGTAACACATACGCGGAGGATTGGAGCGTGTAACACATACGCGGAGGATTGGAGCGTGTAACACATACGCAGAGGATTGGAGCTTGTAACACATACGCGGAGGATTGGAGCTTGTAACACATGCGCGGAGGATTGGAGCGTGTAACACATACGCGGAGGATTGGAGCTTGTAACACATACGCGGAGGATTGGAGCGTGTAACACATACACGGAGGATTGGAGCGTGTAACACATACGCGGAGGATTGGAGCGTGTAACACATACGCGGAGGATTGGAGCGTGTAACACATACGCGGAGGATTGGAGCGTGTAACACATACGCCGAGGATTGGAGCGTGTAACACATACGCGGAGGATTGGAGCGTGTAACACATACGCGGAGGATTGGAGCGTGTAACACATGCGCGGAGGATTGGAGCGTGTAACACATACGCGGAGGATTGGAGCGTGTAACACATACGCGGAGGATTGGAGCGTGTAACACATACGTGGAGGATTGAAGCGTGTAACACATACGCGGAGGATTGGAGCGTGTAACACATACGTGGAGGATTGAAGCATGTAACAGATGCGCGGAGGATTGAAGCATGTAACACATACGCAGAGGATTGGAGCGTGTAACACATTCGCAGAGGATTGGAGCATGTAACACATACGTGGAGGATTGAAGCATGTAACAGATGCGCGGAGGATTGGAGCGTGTAACACATACGCAGAGGATTGGAGCGTGTAACACATACGCAGAGGATTAGAGCGTGTAACACATACGCGGAGGATTGGAGCGTGTAACACATACGCAGAGGATTGGAGCGTGTAACACATACGCAGAGGATTGAAGCGTGTAACACATACGCAGAGGATTGGAGCGTGTAACACATACGCGGAGGATTGGAGCGTGTAACACATACGCGGAGGATTGGAGCGTGTAACACATACGTGGAGGATTGAAGCATGTAACAGATGCGCGGAGGATTGAAGCATGTAACACATACGCAGAGGATTGGAGCGTGTAACACATTCGCAGAGGATTGGAGCGTGTAACACATACGTGGAGGATTGAAGCATGTAACAGATGCGCAGAGGATTGGAGCGTGTAACACATACGCAGAGGATTGGAGCGTGTAACACATACGCAGAGGATTGGAGCGTGTAACACATACGCAGAGGATTGGAGCGTGTAACACATACGCAGAGGATTGGAGCGTGTGACACATACGCAGAGGATTGAAGCGTGTAACACATACGCAGAGGATTGGAGCGTGTAACACATTCGCAGAGGATTGGAGCATGTAACAGATGCGCGGAGGATTGGAGCGTGTAACACATACGCGGAGGATTGGAGCGTGTGACACATACGCAGAGGATTGAAGCGTGTAACACATACGCAGAGGATTGGAGCGTGTGACACATACGCAGAGGATTGAAGCGTGTAACACATACGCAGAGGATTGGAGCGTGTAACACATACGCAGAGGATTGGAGCGTGTAACACATACGCAGAGGATTGGAGCGTGTGACACATACGCAGAGGATTGGAGCGTGTGACACATACGCAGAGGATTGAAGCGTGTAACACATACGCGGAGGATTGGAGCGTGTGACACATACGCAGAGGATTGGAGCGTGTGACACATACGCAGAGGATTGAAGCGTGTAACACATACGCAGAGGATTGAAGCGTGTAACACATACGCGGAGGATTGGAGCGTGTGACACATACGCAGAGGATTGGAGCGTGTGACACATACGCAGAGGATTGAAGCGTGTGACACATACGCAGAGGATTGAAGCGTGTAACACATACGCAGAGGATTGGAGCGTGTAACACATACGCAGAGGATTGGAGCGTGTGACACATACGCAGAGGATTGAAGCGTGTAACACATACGCAGAGGATTGGAGCGTGTGACACATACGCAGAGGATTGAAGCGTGTAACACATACGCAGAGGATTGGAGCATGTGACACATACGCAGAGGATTGGAGCGTGTAACACATACGCAGAGGATTGGAGCGTGTGACACATACGCAGAGGATTGGAGCGTGTGACACATACGCAGAGGATTGAAGCGTGTAACACATACGCAGAGGATTGAAGCGTGTAACACATACGCAGAGGATTGGAGCTTGTAACACATACGCAGAGGATTGGTGCGTGTAACACATTCGCAGAGGATTGGAGCGTGTAACACATACGCAGAGGATTGGAGCGTGTAACACATACGCAGAGGATTGGAGCGTGTAACACATACGCAGAGGATTGAAGCATGTAACACATTCGCAGAGGATTGGAGCGTGTAACACATACGCAGAGGATTGGAGCGTGTAACACATTCGCAGAGGATTGGAGCGTGTAACACATTCGCAGAGGATTGGAGCGTGTAACACATACGCAGAAGATTGGAGCGTGTGACACATACGCAGAGGATTGGAGCGTGTAACACATTCGCAGAGGATTGGAGCGTGTAACACATACGCGGAGGATTGGAGCGTGTGACACATACGCAGAGGATTGAAGCGTGTAACACATACGCAGAGGATTGGAGCTTGTAACACATACGCAGAGGATTGGAGCGTGTAACACATTCGCAGAGGATTGGAGCGTGTAACACATTCGCAGAGGATTGGAGCGTGTAACACATACGCAGAGGATTGGAGCGTGTAACACATACGCAGAGGATTGAAGCGTGTAACACATACGCAGAGGATTGAAGCGTGTAACACATACGCAGAGGATTGGAGCGTGTAACACATACGCAGAGGATTGAAGCGTGTAACACATACGCAGAGGATTGAAGCGTGTAACACATACGCAGAGGATTGAAGCGTGTAACACATACGCAGAGGATTGGAGCTTGTAACACATACGCAGAGGATTGGAGCGTGTAACACATTCGCAGAGGATTGGAGCGTGTAACACATTCGCAGAGGATTGGAGCGTGTAACACATACGCAGAGGATTGAAGCGTGTAACACATACGCAGAGGATTGAAGCGTGTAACACATACGCAGAGGATTGGAGCTTGTAACACATACGCAGAGGATTGGAGCGTGTAACACATACGCAGAGGATTGAAGCGTGTAACACATTCGCAGAGGATTGAAGCGTGTAACACATACGCAGAGGATTGAAGCGTGTAACACATACGCAGAGGATTGGAGCGTGTAACACATACGCAGAGGATTGAAGCGTGTAACACATACGCAGAGGATTGGAGCGTGTAACACATACGCAGAGGATTGAAGCGTGTAACACATACGCAGCTGCCAATAGTTGGTGGTGGCAGCGGCGACTAAAACAGCAGAAGCTAAAGGTGTGACATGAGATAATTAATCTATAATAATATGCGGTTTCTCTGTCTGCACTGTTCTGATTGGCTGGTGGGTTGATTTGTTGGGCAGGGCCTGATGCCCATGGAAGCAAGTGGGCATTTGGAGGACAGGAGCACATAACGCCAACAGCTGGTGGTGGCGGCTGGGTGCGCAGGCTGGTGATTGGTGCACCGTGATAGGTAAGGGGAGCCTAACAACAAAGTTACCCTGATAGAGGGATTGGGCAGGTATCGCGGTATTGATGGCGATGGGGAGAGCTGCATGGGGTGGGGAGGGACCACATGGGAGCAAAGGGATGGCATGGGGGGGAAGGTACAGAGGGATTGGAGGGATGACATAGTCGGGGGAGCGGGGGCGATGGCAATGGGGACACATGAAATGAGGCTGGCATAATGGGGGCACAGGGTAGGGGGCAGGCATGGTGGGGGAATGGCATGGGAGATATGGAATGGAGGATGGGGATAGGGTGGTATTTGAGGAATGGAATGGGGAATGTATAGCGAGAAGAGGTGGGATGCGGGATGGGATGGAGATGATATGAGTAGGATGAAAGGAATGGGATTGGTATGACATGACAGGGATGACTTCAGAAGGTTGGAATGGTATGTGATGAGGATTTAAAGAAATACTGTTGAAATAAAGATGCTAATTTTACTGCAAATGTTTTGCGGATCTCTGCTAGTTGTATATTAATTGTGTTTATCTGCAGGCAAATGGTAGGCATTAACTGGGCATTCACTTGTGCCCCTATAAGTAGGCAATGACTTAAACTGTGGTGGTTGGGTTAGGAGGTGCTTGATTGTAATCTGTAACTGTGTAAATTAAATATGTGTAAAGATTGACCCCAGTTATAACCCTCACCAACTGGCTTTCTGGAGTAGAACGTGGTAGCAAGAATAGTTGCCTAAAGGTGAAGGTTGAAAGCTAAGAAAAAAAAATTCAGACAGAAAACAAAAAACTAAAAACTAGCCATTGTGGAAATTGGCAAAAAGCAAGTGTATATTGTCAGGATATAATTACTGTCTGATACTCTCGGAATCTGAACCATATGACGCGTGGAAGAATGAAGTGGATATGTGGACACGGATTATGTCCCTACCAAAGAGGAAACAAGGTACGGCCTTGGCATTGTCACTTCCTACCAGAAGGAAAATCAGAAGAAAGTATTTTGTGAGCTAAATATCTACCAGTTGGATCATGATGAAGGTTTGAACCTCCTTGTCGAGTTCTTGGATGAAACTTACAAGATGATTTGGGACATGGTCTGATTTTGATAGATTTTGGAAAACAGATGGTCATTCCACAGGGGAATATATCATGGACTTTCAACTGTTTTATAAAAGATTGACAAAATTCAATTTGGGGATCCCTGGATCAGTACTAGATTTAAATTGCTGGATTTTGCTAAGGGGGCAATTTCCCATTGCAGTTGGAAGTGAGTTTGGAGGCTGGGGTTCCGGGAAAATTGGGAAAAAGGCTGCCAAGCTGGTATCCTGACGTTTTCTCACCTCCTTCCATATTTCCTAGCAACAGGTTAGGAGTCCTGGTGGCACCCGCATGGCAACAGTGGGAAGACAATTAAAATATCTATTTATTTAGAGATACAGCACTGAAACAGGCCCTTCGGCCCACCAGGTCTGTGCTGACCAACAACCACCCATTTTATACTAATCCTATATTAACCCCATATTCCCTACCACATCCCCACAATTCTCCTACCACCTACCTACACTAGGGGAAATTTACAATGGCCAATTTACCTATCAACCTGCAAGTCTTTGGCTGTGGGAGGAAACCGGAGCACCTGGCAAAAACCCATGTGGTCACAGGGAGAACTTGCAAACTCCACACAGGCAGTACCCAGAACTGAACTCAGGTTGCTGGAGCTGTGAGGCTGCAGTGCTAACCACTGCGCCACTGTGACGCCCTCTTTAACCCTAACCCTAACCCTCTTCCTTTAAGGAAGCAATTGAGAGACATTTTGCACTGGCAGTGGCTATTTGCCAACCGTGGACAGGTCACACACAGCGTCTGGAACATTGCAGCTAACAGGAGGCGAGTGCACAGCGGGAAGTGGCCTGCAGCTGACATGCACTCAGTCCTACAAAGGGGGCAAGTCCAAGCCTGAGGGCAGCCATAGGCAAAGACTTGTGATGACAGGAGCAGGTCATTGAGACTGATATTAACAATAGTGGTCTTGGTAAGGAAATTGCTGGCAGTTGCTGCAGGAGAATTTCACAACTCAACAAGGTACACACCTTCCATTTTTTTAGACAGGCAGAAAGAGGATGCAAGCACCTTTAGCAGATCTGGCTATTAATGCAGAAGACAGAATTGGAACAGCAATAATAGGTGAATAAATACCAGGAATGCCCAAGGACCAGTTAATAGGTGTTTTAGGTGCGACTCAAAGTATCATTATATGGTAAAGTGCTCAAAGCAGAGAGACAGGGGCCTTGAAATTACATTTTTTTTATTTATTAGATGTAGGCATCACTGGCTAGGCCAGCATTTATTGCCCAAAGCTAATTGCCTTGAAATGAGTAGTATGCTAGGCCATTTCGGAGGGCATTTAACCACATTGCTGTGGTTCCATGTAGTCCCATGTAGGTCAGACCAGATAAGGACAGCAGATTTCCTTCCCTCAAGGACATTAGTGAACCAGGAGGGTTTTGACAACAATCGACAATGGTTTCACGGTCACCATTAGACTTGCGATGATTTAATTCCAGATTTATCGATAGAATTCAAATTTCACCATCTGCCGTGGTGGAATTCAAACCCATGTGCCCAGAGCCTGGGCCTCTGGATTACTAGTCCAGTGACATCACCACTACACCACCGCCTCCCCTGACGAAGAGAATTCTGAGGAACAGTATGAAGATAATGTTGAATCAGAATGAACTGTACTGGTCTCGAGGAGTTTCAGCCCTGTGATGAACCTGTTAGTCGCAGATTCCTCTTTCTGTGCAGTGCTGGATAATGCTTGTACTTTGACAGTATACGGAACAGATTGGTTAAAATTGTTTTCTTGATTTACTAAGTAGTGGGAAACAACACAAGGTTAAGGAATAGAAAAGCACTACTTGCTTGAGGTTTGGCAATGACAACACATTGAGTGTTGAGATGACTAAAGAGAGTTATAATTCCATGTAAAATAGCGATAATATGCCATTTTTTCATTACTGGTGTAGTCTCGAGTGAGATACCTATGCAGTTGAGTAAATCTTCCATGAAAAAGGCATAAATGAAACTTGTTTTTTTATTCGTCAGATGTGGGCATCACTGGCATTTATTGCCCATCCCTAATTGCCCTTGAGAAGGTGGTGGTGAACTGCCTTCTTGAATCGCTGCAGTCCATGTGAGGTAGGTACACCCATAGTGCTGTTAGGAAGGCAACTCCAGGATTTTGACCCAGCGACTGTGAAGGAACGGCGATATAGTTCCAAGTCAAGATGATGTGTGGATTGGAGGGGAACTTGCAGGTGGTGATGTTCCCATGCATCTGCTGCCATTGTCCTTCTAGGTGGTAGAGGTTGTGTGTTTGTTGAAGGAGCCTTGGTGAGTTGCTGCAGTGCATCGTGTAGATGGTACACACTGCTGTCACTGCACGTCAGTGGTGGAGCGAGTGAATGTTGAGGGTGGTGGATGGGGTGCCAATTAAGTGGGCTGCTTTGTCCTGGATGGTTTCAAGCTTCTTGAGTGTTGTTGGAGCTGCACCCATCCAGGCAAGTGGAGATTATTCCATCACACTCCTGACTTGTGCCTTGTAGATGGTGGACAGGCACTGGGGAGACAGGAGGTGAGTCACTCCAACTAGGGGAGAGTTTTCCACCTGATTCCCATTAACTCCAGGTTTGCTAGGGCTCCTTGATGCCATACTCAGTCAAATGCTGCCTTGATGTAAGGGGCAGTCTCTCTCATGTCACCTCTGGAGTTCAGCTCTTTCGTCCATATTTGGACCAAGGCTGTCGCATAGCTGGAGCATGATAAGGCAATTATTTTTGGAATGTCAGTGGATCAACAGTTTACCCAGTCAGGACATTATTGTATCCCCTTACCAAGGTTACCAAACCTGATGTTTCACAACAGAGTGTTAGACAAGTATTAATGGCATCAGATGACGAGAATTAGAGAGAATAAAAGCAAATTGTCTTCAAGTCACATAGACATTTTGCTCACCCTTCATGTCAAAGGTTAATAACCCCGCTGAAAGATTTAGATGTATTTGATGAAGAGTGTCCGAGGCTATTAGAAGAGATTAGTGAAAAATGTGGGATCTGTAAAAAGTATCAGACGCTGCCATGCCCTATTTTACGCCTTGTATTGTCACGTGACTCTAATGCGGTAGTTGTCACACATTTAAAACTATGGGACAAAGACAGAAATAATTTCATTCTACATTTTGTAGACCTGGCAACCAGATCTTGTCTTTCTATAATAATACTTGGTAAGGCCAAAGGGGTTATTATAGACAGAATCATGGAAAGGTGGATAGGGAGCGGACTCGGTGCACCAGCAAAATTTCTGTCTGATAATGGAGGGGAATTTTCCAATGACGAGTTCAGAGACATGTGTGAAAACATGTACATCAATGTCATGAATACTGCAGCTGAAAATCCTTTCAGCAATGGCCTGTGTGAAAGGAATCAGGTGGTGATCAATAATATGCTGCATACAATGTTATCTGATCAAGCAGACTGCTCTGATATGGGAGGTTCATCCCCATCAATTAGTCTATGGGCGTCTGTCCTGTGTGGCAGTCCTCCAGCTCTAAAAGGAACTACAATTAGTTCAAGTTTTTCTACATATTTGAATGCTTTACATGCAGGAAATAGGCTTTCAACAAGGCTGAGGTCTCAGAGAAGGTTCAGAGAGTACTGAAACATTATCTAAAACCATCTGAGACAGAACGTATTTTAAGGAGATTTGGTGTATTACAAAACAGACAGTCATAGGGAATGGAAAAACCCTAGTAAGATTATAGGTCATGAATGTAAAACAGTACTTATAAAGCATGACAATAAAACTGTTAAGGTTCATTTCTCAAGACTAATTGGAATTAATTACAAAATCTTGGACTCTGAGCAGATGATAGAGGTAAATAAGGCACCTTGTGCCTCAAGTGCTCTGTGTTTTGTGAGGAAGGTCCTGAGGAACAGAATATGGTAAATCAAGGGCTCGATACTGGTAATATGGATGATCATGACACACAGGACAGAGCTATTACATCCACAGGTCAATTACCCAGAATGAGTACTCAGGTGACATATATTCCAGAGCAATCTAGTGAATGGAGGGGGCGACTATTGTGGGACTTGCAGGAAAAGCTACTGGCAAGTTTAAATATTGGTTGAATGTTCAGGATGATGGCCAAAAAGTGAAGTCCATGGACTGGCAGAGTGGAGAGTAAGAAGTGATAGTAGGTCCAGAAGTGACTCTTGCAACAGAAAAAAGTCACATACTAGAGAAAGACCCTCGGATAGTGCAAGAGGGAGATCTCACAGTAGCAATCCCAACAGATGTAAAAGTGCAAGCAGAAGCCATGTCTGAATAGATTATACAATGAATTAAAGGCCACAGAACAATCGGAACATAACAACAAGCAGAAATCCTCATGACCATGAAGTTTTAATGGCTGCCAATAAACTTGAGGATCAACTAATAAGAGAAGCAAAACAAGGGAAATTAGATAGTTGGAGAGAGTTGGAGTTTATTCTGAGGTACCAGGTAAGAGGCAGCCAGCTTTGGCACATAGGTGCATTTAAACTGAAAATGTCCCTGCAGATGGGATGTACCACAGTTGGAAAAGTAATCTTGAAAGCTGTTTAGTTCTTTTGGTCACATATTCATGGGAGTGTAGATCAATCAACATAAAAGCCACATTTTTGCAGGACGATACTTTTCAGAGGAGAGTGTTTTTGAAACCGCCCAAGAGGCAACAAATGCAGAAGGAAAACTATGGAAACTAAACAAACACATCTCTGGCCTGAACAATGCTTCCAGGGTATGGTGTTTTTATGGTGAGATCTGGTTTGCTGAAATAGATTGTGTTCAACTTAAAGTAGATCGTCAATGTTTTAATGGAATCATAAAGGAAAACTTTCAGACATCTCCATGATGCATGTTGATTTTTTTATGGGATGGTAGTGCGGAATTTGAGAAGTGTGTTATTAATAAAATTTTAGAATTTAAAATTGGGAGTCAGTGGGAATTTTAAATATATTGCTTTACCTATTAAGCAGAATAGGTCTGGAATAACTTGAAATCAGCAATCCTATTTATAGAATCTTACTCCCTCCTGGTTAATCATACGGCATTACCTCTGAAATAATCAAGAGTGCCAAGCCTGCTATACTCTCAGCACTCCACGAACTGCTTTGCCTGTGCTGGGATGAGGGAGCAGTACCACAGGACATGCGCGATGCCAATATCATCACCCTCTATAAGAACAAGGGTGACCGCGGTGACTGCAACAACTACCGTGGAATCTCCGTGCTCAGCATAGTGGGGAAAGTCTTCACTCGAGTTGCTTTAAACAGGCTCCAGAAGCTGGCTGAGCGTGTCTACCCTGAGGCACAGTGTGGCTTTCGAGCAGAGAGATCCACCATTGACATGCCGTTCTCCCTTCGCCAGCTACAGGAGAAATGCCGAGAACAACAGATGCCCCTCTACATTGCTTTCATTGATCTCATCAAAGCCTTTGACCTCGTCAGAAGACGTGGTCTCTTCAGACTACTAGAAAAGATTGGATGTCCACCAAAGCTACTAAGTATCATCACCTCATTCCATGACAATATGAAAGGCACAATTCAACATAGCGATGCCTCATCAGACCCCTTTCCTATCCTGAGTGGTGTGAAACAGGGCTGTGTTCTTGCACCGACACTGTTTGGGATCTTCTTCTCCCTGCTGCTGTCACATGCGTTCAAGTCTTCAGAAGAAGGAATTTTCCTCCACACAAGATCAGATGGCAGGTTGTTCAACCTTGCCCATCTGAGAGCGAAGACCAAAGTACGCAAAGTTCTCATCAGGGAACTCCTCTTTGCTGACGATGCTGCATTAACATCTCACACTGAAGAGTATCTGCAGAGACTAATCGACAGGATTGCAGCTGTCTGCAATGAATTTGGCCTAACCATCAGCCTCAAGAAAACGAACATCATGGGACAGGACGTCAGAAATGCTCCATCCATCAATATCAGTGACCACGCTCTGGAAGTGGTTCAAGAGTTCACCTACCTAGGCTCAACTATCACCAGTAACCTGTCTCTCGATGCAGAAATCAACAAGCGCATGGGAAAGGCGTCCGTTGCTATGTCCAGACTGGCCAAGAGGGTGTGCGAAAATGGCGCACTGACACGGAACACAAAGGTCCGAGTGTTTCAAGCCTGTGTCCTCAGTACCTTGCTCTACGGCAGCGAGGCCTGGACAACGTATGTCAGCCAAGAGCGACGTCTCAACTCATTCCATCTTCGCTGCCTCTGGAGAATCCTTGGCATCAGGTGGCAGGACCGTATCTCCAACGCAGAAGTCCTCGAGGTGGCCAACAACCCCAGCTTATACACCCTACTGAGCCAGCGGCACTTGAGATGGCTTGGCCATGTGAGCCACATGGAAGATGGCAGGATCCCCAAGGACACATTGTACAGCGAGCTCATCACTGGTATCAGACCCACCGGCCGTCCATGTCTCCACTTTAAAGAAGTCTGCAAACGCGACATGAAGTCCTGTGACATTGACCACAAGTCGTCGGAGCCAGTTGCCAGTGATCGCCAGAGCTGGTGGGCAACCAGAAAGGCGGGGCTAAAGTGTGGCAAGTCGAAGAGACTTAGCATCTGGCAGGAAAATAGACCCAAGTGCAAGGCGAGAGCCAACTGTGTAACAGCCCCGACAATCAATTCTATCTGCAGCACCTGTGGAAAAGTCTGTCACTCTAGAATTGGCCTTTATAGCCACTCCAGGCGCTGCTTCACAAACCATTGACCACCTCCAGGCGCTTACCCATTGTCTCTCGAGACAAGGAGGCCAAAGAACTCCCTCTTGGTTAATCAAACTAGGTTGTCATAGAAAGATTATGTTATATCTAAAGAAGAGACAGAGTGGTTGTGAAGCTTGATTGGTCAGTTGAACTGGTTGTGCACTCAGACTAGACCTGATCCTAGTTTTGATGTGTTGGAGTTAAGTATCATGATGAAACACCCAAAAGCAGAGACTGCTTAAAGGGCAAATAAAACATTAAAAAAATTAAATCTGGAGAAATGTGTACTTAAGTTTCCATCCTTAGGTGACCCAAAGAACATAAAGCTAATCATTTTTAGAGATGCTTCACAAGCTAATCTTCCTGATCAGTATTCTAGTGAAGCTGTTTTCATAATATTTCTGATGGGTGAGAATGGGAACTGCTGTTCCTTAGGTTGGGAAGCTAAGAAAATAAAAAGGGTTGATAAAAGTAATCTGGCTCCGGATATACTGGCTCTAGTGGAGGCAATGGATATGGAGCTCCGTTTGTCAAATATTTTAAGTGAGATTCTGTACAATCGGCATACTGAGATAATATACCCATTGAAATGTTATGCAGATAGTCATTCATTGGGGAATAATATACATACTACGAAAGGTGTGAGTGAGAAAAGGTTACAGGTTGACCTTGCAGGCTTGAAACAAATGCTGCAAAGAAAGAAAATCTTGAAAATTAAAAGGATGATGCAAGTCATCAACGACTGATTGTTTTACAAAAAGAAAAAATCTACAAAGAAATCGTTAGCCGTCCTAGAGGAGGGGTGTCCTAGAGCTGTCCTAGAGGAGGGGTGTCCTAGAGCTGTCCTAGAGGAGGGGTGTCCTAGCGCTGTCCTAGAGGAGGGGTGTCCTAGAGCTGTCCTAGAGGAGGGGTGTCCTAGCGCTGTCCTAGAGGAGGGGTGTCTTGCAATATCATAGAGTCAGAGAGTCATTTATGACACTGAAGGAGGCCTTTCGGCCCATTGAGTCCATGCCAGCTGTCCACTGAGCTATGCAGTCAGTTCCACTCCCCGGCTTGATCCCCGTAGCCCTTAAAGTCTATTTCTCTCAGGTGGCCATCCGACTTTCTCTTGAAGTCATTGATTGTCTCCATTTCCACCACCCATGTGGCAAGCGAGTTCCAGGTCATTATCACCCACTTCCTCATATTCCCCCTTTATCTCTCGCCTAAAACTTTCAATCTGTGTCCCCCAGTCCTTGTACCATTTGTTAATGGGAATATCATGTCTAACTTATCTAAGCCTGTCATAATCTTGTCCACTTCTATTAAATCTCCCCTAAATCTCCTTTGTTCTAAGGAGAACAAACCCAGCTTTTCCAACCTAACCTTGTAACTAAAATCCCCCATCCCTGGAACCATTCTGGTAAATCTCCTCTGCACCCTCTCAAGGACCCTCACATCCTTCTTGAAGTGTGGTGACCAAAACTGGATGCAATACTCTAGTTGGGGCCTAACCAGAGCTTTATAAAGGTTCAGCATAACTTCCCTGCTTTTGTACTCAATACCTCAAATTTATGAAGTTTATGAAATTTATGCTTTGCTAACCACTCTCTCAATATGTCCTGCCAACTTCAAAGGTCAATGCACATGCACCCCCAGAATCACAGAATAATACAGTGCAGAAGAGGCCCATCGAGTCTGCACCGATGCATTAAAACACCTGACCTGTCTACCTAATCCCATTTGCCAGCACTTGGCCCATAGCCTTGAATGTTATGACGTGCCAAGTGCTCATCCAGGTACTTTTTAAAGGATGTGAGGCAACCTGCCTCTACCACCCTCCCAGGCAGGACATTCCAGACCGTCACCACCCTCTGGGTAAAAAAGTTCTTCCTCAAATCCCCCTTAAACCTCTCGCCCCTCACCTTAAACTTGTGAACCCTCGTAACTGACCCTTCAACTAAGGGGAACAGCTGCTCCCTATCCACCCTGTCCATGCCCCTCATAATCTTGTACACCTCGATCAGGTCACCCCTCAGTCGTCTTTGCTCCAGTGAAAACAACCCAAGCCTATCCAATCTCTCTTCATAGCTTAAATGTTCCATCCCAGGCAACATCCTGGTGAATCGCCTCTGCACCCCCTCCAATGCAATCACATCCTTCCTATAATGTGGCGACCAGAATTGCACACAGTACTCCAGCTGTGGCCTTACCAAAGTTCTGTACAACTCCAACATGACCTCCCTGCTTTTGTAATCTATGCCTCGATTGATAAAGGCAAGTGTCCCATATGCCTTTTTCACCACCCGATTAACCTGCCCTTCTGCCTTCAGAGATCTATGGACAAACACGCCAAGGTCCCTTTTTCCCTCGGAACTTCCCAGTGTCACGCCAATCATTGAATACTTCCGTGTCACATTACTCCTTCCAAAGTGTATCACCTCACACTTTTCAGGGTTAAGTTCCATCTGCCACTTTTCTGCCCATTTGACCATCCCGTCTATATCTTCCTGTAACCTAAGACACTCCACCTCACTGTTAACTACTCGGCCAATCTTTGTGTCATCCGCAAACTTACTGATCCTACCCCCCACATAGTCATCTATGTCGTTTATATAAATGACAAACAATAGGGGACCCAGCACAGATCCCTGTGGTACGCCACTGGACACTGGCTTCCAATCACTAAAACAGCCGTCTGTCGTCACTCTCTGTCTGCTACAGCTAAGCCAATTTTGAATCCACCTTATCAAGTTACCTTGTATCCCATGTGCATTTGCTTTCTTGATAAGACTCCCATGTGGGACCTTGTCAAAGGCTTTGCTGAAATCCATGTAAACTACATCAACTGCACTACCCTCATCTACACACCTGGTCACATGCTCAAAAAATGCAATCAAATTTGTTAGGCATGACCTCCCTCTGACAAAGCCATGCTGACTATTCCTAATCAAATTTTGCCTCTCCAAGTGGAGATAGATTCTCTCCTTCAGAATTTTCTCCAATAGTTTCCCTACCACTGACGTGAGACTCACTGATCTGTAGTTCCCTGGCTTATCTCTACAACCCAGGTCCCTCCGTTCCTGCACACTCTTTACAACTGTTCCATTAAGTATAGATTGTCTTTCCTTATTGCTTCTGCCAAAATGCATCACCTCACACTTGTCAGTATTAAATTCCGTCTGCCACCTCTCTGCCCATTCTGCTAGCCTATCCATGTCCTGTTGCAGGCGGTTCATCCTCACTGTTTGCCACACATCCAAGTTTGGTGTCATCAGCAAATTTTGAAATTCTACTCTGTATTCCAAGATCCAAGTCATTTATATAGCAAAAAAAGCAGTGATCCCAGCACAGACACTTGGGGAACACCACTGTCTCCCATCCTCCAGTCTGAAAAGCAACCATTTACTATGACTCGCTGTTTTCTGTCCTTAAGCAATTTTTTTTATCCAATTGGACACTGACCCTCCTATTCCATGAGATTCAATTTTCTTAATCAGCCTTTTATGTGGTATCTTATCAAATGTTTTCTTGAAATCCATATAAACAACATTCACCGCATTCCCTTTATCAACCTTCTCTGTTACTTCATCAAAAAATTCAATTAGTCAAGCATGATCTGCCTTTACAATTCCTTGCTGACTATACCTAATTAACTCAAACCTCTCTGTGCCCATTATATTTTCCCTGATTAATATTTCTAAAACGTTACCCACCACTGATGTTAAACTAATTGGCCTGTATTTGCTAGGACTGTCCTTTTACCGTTTCTTGAATAAGGGTGTCACATTTGCCACCTCCAATCCACTGCTACCTCCCCTGTGTCCAGGGAAGATTGGAAGATTATGGCAAGCCCTTCCACTATTTCCATCCCCACTTCCTTTAGCAACCTGGGATGCAAGTCATCTGGACCAGGTGACTCATCTACCCTAAGCATAGCCAGGCTTTTTAGTACCTCCTCCCCCACCTCAATTTTTATCCTGTCCATTGCCTCTTTTCTCTCTGCTTCTACTGATATTTTGTCAGATTCCATTTCTTTGGTGAACACGGATACAAAGTACTCATTAAGTATTCTAGCCTTGCCCTGTGCCTCCAAGCACATATTACCCTCTCTGTCCCTAATGGGCCCCACTCTTCCTCTTACTACTCGCTTACTATTTACATGCCAGTAGAAGATCTTTGAGTTCCCTTTTATGTTAACTGCCATTCTATTCTCATATTGTCTCTTTGCCAGTCTTATTTTCCTCTTCACCTCCCCTCTCAACTTATTGTATATGGTCTAGTTCTCACTTGATGAGTTCACCTGACATGCATCATACACTCTCTTTTTTCGTTTCATCATCATCTCTGTATCCCTCATCAACCAAGGAGCCCTGTTCTTGGTTCCCCTACGTTTCACCCTTGTTAGAATGTTCCTAGCCTGTACCTAAAGCATCTCTTCCTTAAAGACAATCCATTGTTCCGATACAGCTCTTCCTGTCGGTCTTTGTTTCCATTCTACCCTGGCTAGATCCCTTCTCATTGCGTTGAAATTACCCTTCTTCCAATCCAGACATTGTACCTTAGGGTCTTCCTTGCTTTTCTGCATTACTGGTCTAAACCTTATGATATGATGAGTATTCTTCCCACGTGCTCCCCCACAGGCAGTTGGTCCACTTGGCCCACCTGATTTCCCAGCACCAAATCCAGCATTGCCTCTTTTCTGGTGAAGGGGCACAGACCTGAAACATTAACTCTACTTCTCTCTCCACAGATGCTGCCAGACCTGCTGAGTATTTCCAGCATTTCTTGTTTTAATTGCCTCTTTTCTAGTTGGGTTGAGAACATACTGTTCATGGAAGCTCTCCTGAACACATTTTAGAAATTCCTCCTGCTCCTACCCTTTACTGTAAAATTATCCCAATCAATATTTTGGTAATTATGTTCCCCCAATATCACCACTCTTTAGTTCTTGGGACATCTGAGATTTCCCTGCAGATTTGCTTCTCTATATCTCTCTCTATTTGGAGGCCTATAGAATATCCCTAATAATGTGATCCCACCCTTTTTGCTCCTCAACTCTAACCAAATAGATTCTGTCCTTGCTCCTCAAGGACATCATCCCTTTCCAGCCTTCCTTAGTCACAGGACTGCCACCCCACTTCCTTTTTTTGCTTCTCTATCTTTTCTGAACACTTTATATCCTTGTATATTAAGCGCCCAGTCCTCACCATTTTTAAGCCATGTTTCGGTTATTGCCACTATATCATGTTCCCATACTGCTATTTGTGCTTGTAGCTCACCAACCTTATTCACCACTTTATTCAGGCCATAGAGTCGTCTTTCACCTGATTGAAGTGGTGGTGGACTTTGGCAGCTCCCTGAGTGTGTGAGCAGCCCTCTTCAGGATTGCACTGTTCACCTCAATGGCATGAAAAAGGGGCTAGAAAAGGTGCCCGAAACATTGTCTGCTTCACCTACTTTGGCCAATTTACTGTGACTGAAGGGGATACCATTACAGCAGTCAAGCAACAAGTATAAAGAAGACAAAGGTAACACAGCTTACCATTGGCACGTGGAATGTACGAACGCTCACGGACTATGCCAGAGCAGAAAGACCAGAGGGACAAACAGCCCTGGTTGGGAGAGAACTTCCCAGGTACAAAATCCACATAGCAGCATTAAGTAAGACTTGTCTAGCTGATGAAGGGCAAATTATAGAAGCTGGAGCTGGATACACTTTCTTTTGGAGTGGTCACAGTAGTGAAGAGCATTGTGAACCAAGAGTAGGGTTTGCCATCAAGTCCGACCTAGTCCCCATCGTCAATGCTTATGCATCTACAATGACAAATCCTAAAATCCTAAAGAGGTGAAAGATAATTTCATGAAGAGCTAGAATTTTTGATTGCTGTAGTGCCAAGATCAGACAAACTCATCGTCCTCGGTGATTTTAAAGCCAGAGTTGGCACAGACCATCTGAGCTGGGAGGGAGCTATAGGGAGAAACGGAGTTGGTAACGGCAACAACAATGGCCTTTCTCTGCTGAAGACATGTGCAGAGCATGACCTCCTCATTACCAACACTGTATTCCTTCTGCCAAACTGAAACAAGACATCCTGGATTCACCCTTGCTCTAAGCATTGTCATCTAATCAACTACATTATTGTTCGAAGGAAAGAAGGAAAGCCATGTGTGCAGCAGATTGTTGGACTGAGCATAGACTCATTGTTTCAAATAAAAACAGAAGATGCTGAAATATTCAGTAGGGCAGGCAGCATCTGTGGAGAGAGAAATGGCTCAGATTTTATGAGTCTTGCAGCATTTCCAACAGCAGAACTGGAAGTGGGCATAATTACCGCTTCCGCCCTTTCTCCGCTTTGCATGCAATTTTACATGCAAATTAAAGATGCGGCGACAGGCATGGGAGAAACATGCAATCATATGGCAGGGAAGGTCTTTCATTGAAGGATCTGCCATCACTCTCAGAAGCACCATGATGCACATGTCTATAAATGTTTCTGTGTTGCAAGCCTCAAGGATCAGCAGCCTTCACTATTCTGTTGATCATGGCCAATAAGAACCCAAGAAGTAAATAGCACCAGCTTTTCATGAAATCTCAGCTTTCACAGTAACACCAACACCACCAACACCCCCCCATAATTATTTTCTTTTCTGCATAAAGGCACTAGGCAGTGTCCATCCCCACAGTACAGTGATGCCGCCCTGCAGGTTCTCCTCCAGGCGGTCAGGGAAAGGCGGGAGGTCCTCTTTCCAGATGTTGGCATCAGAAGACCCTCCTGCCTGACCAAGGCAGCCTGAATGGAGGTGGTGGAGGAGGTGTCGAACCTCGGGGTTATGTGACGCACATGGGTGCAGTGTCACAAAAACCTAAATGACCTGCTCAGATTGGCGAGGGTAAATGTTTTCACTTAAGCTGCAATTAATTTTGTCACCTTGGCCCCATGTGTGTTTCTTAGTGGGTAGACATGGCATGCAGTAGACACACACCAAATGATTTTGCATAATCTTGATGTCTGGCTTTTGCATGTGATTGGATCGATGGTGTGAAAGCCACTCCAGAATGAATGATGTTGATGCATGTTTACAATGCGTGTTCTGCATTGTTTGACATGTCATTAAATCTGTACTGTCTACTGCAGGAAAAACACACCCATAACCTGAAGGACTGGGCAAGAACAAATGGAAGAGTGCCAAATATTAGAGTCCTGACATCAACTGAGGAGGAGGCAGCACAGACAGCAAAACAGGAGGGATCGAAATCTGTGGCTGACAGTGAGGCAGGATCCTCAGGGTATAAGGATGAAGTGTCCACTGTAATCTAGCAGCCATATGGGAATGCAGCAGGAATGTGAGGGAAAATGTCACATTCATGTTGAACTTATGCTGAATGTTCCTCTTTTCGTGTCTCTACTGCAGGTGCCCGCACTCGAGTGACAGAACGCCAAGAGGGCCCGCAATCTACCTCTGGGGAAGAAGCAGCTGAGGCCTCAGATGGTGCATTGTCACCTGTCTCTTCTTCCACCTCTACCAGTGCAGATACATCTGCAAGGCTCATAGGGGGTTTAGGATTAGAAGCAGGGTCACAATCTGGTGGGCACGACACAGACACATCCCAGCAACTAAGGGAGCATGTGCCAGCTGGGTCCCCTGACAATCAGAGGCCTCTGCTCAGCCCCACGCTCATCATGATCCTGTTTGTTGCTACGGGATGTCTGCTGGATGTGCACCAATCTCATGTGGAACGCATGTCGGAGATGCCTAAAGTCATACGTGGCTGTGTGCGTGTGCGTGCCATGGAGGAATCCATGCAAGCCGTGATGTCTGCCATGTCACAGGGATATGAGTGTATGGCTTCCTCAGTTGCGTGTTTGGCGAGCTCCGTGAGCTCTCATGCAAATATGAGCTGACCTGCACTTCATCACTTTATCCATGGGATCAATGCAGCAGTCAAAGCGAAAGGGGGACGAGGGACCTGGACCTCCCTCCAGGTCCACTCAGGGAGACAGGCAGGTGCTATTATGCACACAGATGGAGGAGAAGTGCATGCCAGCTGCCCCATGGCCTTCCTCTCACCACACCCTTGTGGGTAAGTGGCAACTTCTCCTCCCCGCCGACATTGGCCCCCTTACCCCAGCAGTGTAGCACAAGGGGGATAGTCAAGCACCATTGCTGCACACACCCTGTAGGAAGGAGCCATCTAGGCCCCGAACCTCCAGAGGACGCCTACCATGGTCATCCAGAGCAACAGGGCAGCGCACTGAGCAGACTGCCCCCACCTCAGCTGCTAATGACGGGGTTGCACCTAGACATAGGAAAAGAAAAAGAAAACAATTATGAGCACTAAGATGGCATGGGTGATGTAAATATTGTCCAATACTGAATAATTTTTACAAATATATTTATTTCCTTTAATTTTTGATGCACATTCCATTAGTTCTGGATGAGAAGGACCAAATCCTGGACAGATGCACTCAACATTTAACAACGTTCTGAAATTGGCCCTCAACAATCAATAATGAGGCAATTTTTCACTTGTCCCAAATCGAAACCAACATGTCACTTGCTGACACCCCCAACAAGGCTGAGATCATGAAAGCAATCAGTCACCTGTCGAGTGGCAAAACACCAGGGTCAGATGCAATACTAGGTGAAATATACAAGACAGGAGGCACAATACTCACTGACAAATTCACTAAACTATTCCAGATAATGTGGAATCAGGAAGCCATTCCTCAGGAATTCCAAGATCCATCAATTTTCCACCTTTACAAAAGGAAGGGAAATCATCAAGCTTGCAACAACCATCAATGAATCTCCCTACTGTGCATTGCTGGGAAAATACTTGAATGAGTCCTGCTAAACTGCTTGACACTGCATCTCGAGCAGGATCTTCTACCAGAGAGTCAATGAGACTTCAGAAAAGGTCCTGGTACAGTCGACATGATGTTTGCTGCACATCAGCTTCTGGAGAAATACCAAGAGCAGAACTGCAACTTGTACTCAACATTTGATCTGCCTAAAGCCTTTGTCACTGATAGTGAGAGCTCATGGAAAATCAAGGCAAAACTTGGCTGTCCAGAAATGGAGTGAAGCAGGGCTGTGTGTTTGCTCCTACCCTGTTCAACATGACGTTCTCTGCCATGCTTTCTGAAGCATTCTGTGTTAACAAAAGTAGCATCCACATCAGGTATTGCACAGATGGCAAAGTCTTCAATTTGAGACTACAAACCAAAACAAAATGCATGAAGCTGTGGGTCGTGACTTTCTTTTCACTGATGAATGTGCCCTAAATGCCTGTTCAGAACAACAAATGCAACATAACATGGACCACTTCTCATCTTCATGTGACAACTTCAGTCTCACCATCAGCACCAAAAGGACTGAAATCATTACAAACACACCCCACAAAAGCAGTTTGTGAAGCCAACTATTACAGTCAATGGTGAAAGGCTTGAAGCAGTCGACTAATTTACCTACCCTCTCCAGAGCACTTCAGATGGACAATGGAGTCAACACCAGAATAGCTAAGGCCAGCATTGCCTTTGGAAAGCTATGAAAAACTGTCTGGGGGCAAAGAGGATTTAGTCTCTCAACAAAATTGAAGTTATACAGAGTGGTTGACCTTCCCACTCTCTTGTATGCTTGTGAGACATGGACAGCATGCAAACAAGCTACACCATTTTCACATGACCTGCTTGCAGAGGTACTCAAGGTCCAATGACAAGATAAGATTCCTAATACTGAGATTCTCTCCCTGACTGACAAGCCTAACATCCACATGATGCTGAAGATAAGATGGGCAGGATGAGCACTCGCCAACAAAAACTGTTTTACAGCGAGCTAATTGAAGGGAAATGTTCATATGGAGGCCAGAAAAAGTGCTTCAAGGACCCCTGAAGGTCTCACTGAAGAGTTTCAGCATCACCGCCAAGACATGGGAGAACCTTGCATAGGATCGCTATATATGGTGCAGTCTCATCAGCAAAGGCACCACCTCCTATGAACAGAAGAGTTGCACTGGCCAACAGGAAACATGAGCTTCACAAGTTGAGAGCCGCAAACACATCATCTGCACCAACAATACACGTGTCCAACATGCAACAGATCTCTTCATGCTCAAATTGGACTGATTTGTCATCTTCCAACACTTTGCATCTAAAGCTTAACTTAATGAATTCTAATTGAATTCCTAGCCACCTTGGACTACGAAGGAGAAACGCTAAATGGTGAATTCAAGTTTGTAGATGATGGAAAAATTGGCTATATGGTTGATAGTGAGGAAGTAAACTGTAGACTGCAGAAAAATATCAATGGTTGGGTGGGGAGACAAGTGGCTAAAGGAATTCAATCCAGAGAAGTGTGAGGTAATGCATTTGGGTAGGACAAACAGGGGAAGGGAATGCACAATAAACGGTGGAATACAGAGAAGTATCGACAAACAGAGGGACCTTGGAAAGCATGAAGGTTGTAAGGTTGTTAAGAAATCATACGGAACACTTTCCTTTATTAGCTGTGGTATAGAATAGAAGAGCAGGGAAGTTATGCTCGAACAGTATAACACAATAGTTAGACCACAGTTAGAGTATTGCATGCATTTCTGGCCATTGCATTACAGGAATGATGTGATCGCACTAGAGAGGGTACAGACAGGTTATGAGGATGTTTCCAGGAATGGAGAACTTTAGCTATGAGGAAGGATTGGATAGGCGGGGTTTTTTTTTTGCAACAGAGGAGGTTGTGGGAGATTTAATTGAGGTGCCTAGCTAGAGTGGATAGGAAGGACCTATTTCCGTTAGCAGAGAGGTCAATAAGCAGGGTGCATAGATTTAAAGTAATTGGCAGAAGGATCAGAGCAGAAATTATTTCACCCAGAGGGTGGTGGGAATCTTATCTGGAACTGACTGTCTGAAGAGTGGGAGAGGCAGAAACCTCATTGCATTTGAAAAGAAACTTGGATGTGCACTTGAAGTGCCGTAACCTACAGCGCTACAGATCAAGAGCTAGAAAGTGGGATTAGGCGCTGAATAGCTCTTTTTAATGCAGTGAAGACACGTTGGGCTGAATGGCCTCCTTCTGTGCTGCAACTTTTCTATGTTTCTATGTTTAATCCACAACCTTCTGATTGAAATGCAAGCGTGCTAACTACTGAGCCAAGCCGATACTCTAGAGCATTTAACGTAATCTGACGGTGTTACGTTGCGGTGTAATGTGACAGTGTTACGTTGTGGTGTAATGTGACAGTGTTACATTGTGGTGTAATGTGACAGTGTTACGTTATGGTGTAATGTGACAGTGTTACGTTGTGGTGTAATGTGACAGTGTTACGTTGTGGTGTAATGTGACAGTGTTACATTGTGGTGTAATGTGACAGTGTTATGTTATGGTGTAATGTGACAGTGTTACATTGTCATGTAATGTGACAGTGTTACATTGTGGTGTAATGTGACAGTGTTACGTTATGGTGTAATGTGACAGTGTTACGTTGTCGTGTAATGTGACAGTGTTACGTTATGGTGTAATGTGACAGTGTTACGTTGTGGTGTAATGTGACAGTGTTATGTTATGGTGTAATGTGACAGTGTTACATTGTGGTGTAATGTGACAGTGTTATGTTATGGTGTAATGTGACAGTGTTACATTGTCATGTAATGTGACAGTGTTACATTGTGGTGTAATGTGACAGTGTTACGTTATGGTGTAATGTGACAGTGTTACGTTGTCGTGTAATGTGACAGTGTTACGTTATGGTGTAATGTGACAGTGTTACGTTGTGGTGTAATGTGACAGTGTTACGTTGTGGTGTAATGTGACAGTGTTACATTGTGGTGTAATGTGACAGTGTTATGTTATGGTGTAATGTGACAGTGTTACATTGTCATGTAATGTGACAGTGTTACATTGTGGTGTAATGTGACAGTGTTACGTTATGGTGTAATGTGACAGTGTTACGTTGTCGTGTAATGTGACAGTGTTACGTTATGGTGTAATGTGACAGTGTTACGTTGTGGTGTAATGTGACAGTGTTACGTTGTCGTGTAATGTGACAGTGTTACGTTATGGTGTAATGTGACAGTGTTACGTTGTCGTGTAATGTGACAGTGTTACGTTATGGTGTAATGTGACACTGTTATGTTGTGGTGTAATGTGACAGTGTTACGTTATGGTGTAATGTGACAGTGTTACATTGTGGTGTAATGTGACAGTGTTACGTTGTGGTGTAATGTGACAGTGTTACGTTGTCGTGTAATGTGACAGTGTTACGTTATGGTGTAATGTGACAGTGTTACGTTATGGTGTAATGTGACACTGTTATGTTGTGGTGTAATGTGACAGTGTTACGTTATGGTGTAATGTGACAGTGTTACATTGTCGTGTAATGTGACAGTGTTACGTTGTGGTGTAATGTGACAGTGTTACGTTGTCATGTAATGTGACAGTGTTACGTTATGGTGTAATGTGACAGTGTTACGTTGTCGTGTAATGTGACAGTGTTACATTATGGTGTAATGTGACACTGTTACGTTGTGGTGTAATGTGACAGTGTTACGTTATGGTGTAATGTGACACTGTTATGTTGTGGTGTAATGTGACAGTGTTACGTTATGGTGTAATGTGACAGTGTTACATTGTGGTGTAATGTGACAGTGTTACATTGTGGTGTAATGTAACAGTGTTACGTTGTCGTGCAATGTGACAGTGTTACGTTATGGTGTAATGTGACAGTGTTACGTTATGGTGTAATGTGACAGTGTTACATTGTCGTGTAATGTGACAGTGTTACGTTATGGTGTAATGTGACAGTGTTACGTTATGGTGCAATGTGACAGTGTTACGTTGTCGTGTAATGTGACAGTGTTACATTGTGGTGTAATGTGACAGTGTTACGTTATGGTGTAATGTGACAGTGTTACGTTATGGTGTAATGTGACAGTGTTACGTTATGGTGTAATGTGACAGTGTTACGTTATGGTGTAATGTGACAGTGTTACGTTGTGGTGTAATGTGACACTGTTAAGTTGTGGTGTAATGTGACAGTGTTACATTGTCGTGTAATGTGACAGTGTTACGTTATGGTGTAATGTGACAGTGTTATGTTATGGTGTAATGTGACACTGTTACGTTGTGGTGTAATGTGACAGTGTTACGTTATGGTGTAATGTGACAGTGTTACATTGTGGTGTAATGTGACACTGTTACGTTAGAACATAGAACATAGAAAATACAGCACAGAACAGGCCCTTCGGCCCACGATGTTGTGCCGATCCTTTGTCCTCTGTCAAGGACAATTTAATCTATACCCCATCATTCTCCTTTATCCATATACCTATCTAAAAGCCGTTTGAAAGTCCCTAAAGTTTCTGACTCAACAACTTCCCCAGGCAAGGCATTCCATGCCCCGACCACTCTCTGGGTAAAGAACCTTCCCCTGACATCCCCCTTATATCTCCCACCCTTCACCTTAAATTTATGACCCCTTGTAACGCTTTGCTCCACCCGGGGAAAAAGTTTCTGACTGTCTACCCTATCTATTCCCCTGATCATCTTATAAACCTCTATCATGTCACCCCTCATCCTTCTCCGTTCTAATGAGAAGAGGCCTAGAATGTTCAGCCTTTCCTCGTAAGACTTATTCTCCATTCCAGGCAACATCCTGGTAAATCTCCTCTGCACCCTCTCCAAGGCTTCCACATCCTTCCTAAAATGAGGCGACCAGAACTGCACACAGTACTCCAAATGAGGCCTTACCAAGGTCCTGTACAGCTGCATCATCACCTCACGGCTCTTAAATTCAATCCCTCTGCTAATGAACGCTAACACCCCATATGCCTTCTTCACAGCCCTATCCACTTGAGTTGCAACTTTCAACGATCTATGCACATAGACCCCAAGGTCTCTCTGCTCCTCCACATGCCCAAGAACCCTACCGTTAACCCAGTATTTTGCATTCGTGTTTGTCCTTCCAAAATGGACGACCTCACACTTTTCAGGGTTAAACTCCATCTGCCACTTTTCAGCCCAGCACTGCAACCTATCCAAGTCCCTTTGCAGACGACAATAGCCCTCCTCGGTATCCACAACTCCACCAACCTTTGTATCATCTGCAAATTTACTGACCCACCCTTCGACTTCCTCATCCAAGTCGTTAATAAAAATCACAAACAGGAGAGGACCCAGAACTGATCCCTGTGGCACGCCACTGGTAACTGGGCTCCAGGCTGAGTATTTACCATCTAAGACCACTCTCTGCCTTCTATCAGTTAGCCAATTCTTAATCCAACTGGCCACATTCCCCACTATCCCATGCCTCCTGACTTTCTCCATAAGTCTACCATGGGGGACCTTATCAAATGCCTTACTAAAATCCATGTACACCACATCCACTGGTTTACCCTCATCCACTTGCTTGGTCACCTGCTCAAAGAATTCAATCAGGCTTGTGAGGCAAGACCTACCCCTCACAAAACCGTGCTGACTGTCCCGAATCAAGCAGTGTCTTTCCAGATGCTCAGAAATCCTATCCCTCAGCACCTTTTCCATCAACTTGCCTACCACCGAAGTAAGACTAACTGGCCTGTAATTCCCAGGGTTGTTCCTATTCCCTTTCTTGAACAGGGGCACAACATTTGCCACCCTCCAATCACCTGGTACCACCCCCGTCAACAGAGAAGATGAAAAGATCATTGCCAGCGGCTCTGCAATTTCATCCCTTGCTTCCCATAACATCCTTGGATATACCCCGTCAGGCCCGGGAGACTTGTCTATCTTCAAGTTATTCAAAAACCCCAACACATCTTCCCTCCTAACGAGCACTTCCTCGAGCTTACCAGTCTGTTTCACACCGTCCTCTTCAGTAATACACCCCTTCTCATTCGTAAATACCGAAGAGAAGTACTCATTCAAAACCTCACTTATCTCTTCCGGCTCAACACACAGTCTCCCGCTATTGTCCTTGACCGGACCTACGGTCCCCCTAGTCATCCTCATATTTCTGACATACGCGTAAAAGGCCTTGGGGTTTTCTTTTATCCTACCCGCCAAGCATTTTTCATGCCCTCTCTTAGCTCTCCTAATCCCTTTCTTCAGATCCTTCCTGGCCATCTTGTATCCCTCCAGAGCTATGCCTGTGCCCTTTTTCCTCAACCTTATATACGCATCCTTCTTCTTCCTAACAAGACTCTCAACCTCTCTTGTCAACCACGGTTCCCTCACATGACCATCCCTTCCCTGTCTGACAGGGACATGCTTATCAATGGCCCCTACTATCTGCTCCTTGAAAAAGTTCCACATTTCGACCGTGCCCTTCCCTGCCAGCATATGCTCCCAACTTATGCTCCTCAGTTCCTGCCTGACAGCATCATATCTACCCTTCCCCCAATTGTAAACCTTGCCCTGTTGCACATACCTATCCCTCTCCATTACCACAGTGAATGCTACAGAATTGTGATCACTATCTCCAAAGTGCTCGCCCACCAACAGCTCTATCACTTGCCCTGGTTCATTACCTAGTACCAAATCCAATATTGCCTCCCCTCTGGTCGGGCAGTCTACATACTGAGTCAGAAAAGCTTCCTGGACATACTGCACAAACACTACCCCATCCAAACTATTCGATCTAAAGAGTTGCCAATCAATATTTGGGAAGTTGAAATCCCCCATAATTACTACCCTGTGACTTCTGCTCCTTTCCAAAATCTGTTTCCCAATCTGCTCTTCCACCTCCCTGCTGCTATTGGGGGGCCGATAGAAAACTCCCATCAAGGTGACTGCTCCTTTCCTGTTCCTGACCTCAACCCACAGTGCCTCAGTCGGCAGATCCTCCTCGAAAATTCTTTCAGCAGTTGTTACACTATTTCTAACTAACAATGCCACCCCCCCACCTCTTTTACCACCATTCCTAATCTTATGAAAACATCTATAACCAGGTACCTCCAAGAACCATTCCTCCCCCTCACCTATCCACGTTTCAGTGATGGCCACAACATCGTAGTCCCAAGTGCCCATCCACGCCTTCAATTCACTCACCTTATTCCTGATGCTTCTTGCGTTGAAGTATACGCACTTTAACCCTTCTCCGTGCCCATCTGTCCTCTGCGACAGTGCTACCTTCCCCAATACCTCACTACACTCTTTGTCTTTCTGAGTGGACCCACTGGTCCCTGGACTACAAGTCCGGTTCCCATCCCCCTCCCAAACTAGTTTAAACCCTCCCGAACAGTACTAGCAAACCTCCCTCCCAGGATATTGGTGCCCCTCTGGTTCAGATGCAGCCCGTCCTGTTTGAACAGGTCCCATCTTCCCCAGAATGCAGTCCAATTATCCAAGAACTGGAAGCCCTCCCTCCTACACCATTCCTGCAGCCACGTGTTCAGCTGTGCTCTCTCCCTATTCCTAGCCTCACTATCACGTGGCGCCGGCAACAAACCAGAGATAACAACTCTGTCCGTCCGAGCTTTCAGCTTCCAGCCTAACTCCCTAAACTCACTTCTAACATCTGTGCCACCCTTCCTTCCTACGTCGTTGGTGCCAATGTGCACCACGACCTCTGGCTGCTCCCCCTCCCCTTTAAGGATCCTGAAGACGCGATCACAAACATCACGGACCCTGGCACCAGGGAGGCAACAAACCATCCGTGCGTCTCGCTTGCTCCCACAGAACCACCTGTCGGTACTCCTCACCATCGAGTCCCCGATGACTAGTGCTCTCCCGTTCTCCCTCCTTCCCTTCTGAGCCACAGTGCAGGACCCCGTGCCAGAGGCCCGTTCACTGCAGCCTGCCCCCGATAGGCCGCCCCCCCCAACAGTATCTAAAACTGTATACTTGTTGTTGAGGGGAACGACCACAGGAGATCCCTGCACTGACCTCTTCCCACCTCTAACTGTTACCCAGCTGCCTTTGTTTTGTGGAGTAACGACATCCCTGTAGCTTCTATCTATCACCCCCTCAGCTTCCCGAATGATCCTCAGTTCATCCAGCTCCAGCTCCAGTTCCCTAACACGGTCTGATAGGAGCTGGAGACGGATGCACTTCCAGCAGGTAAAGTCGGCAGGGTCCCCGGAGGTTCCCCTCACCTCGAACATACTGCAGGAGGAGCACTGCACTCCCCTGGCTGCCATTTCTTTTACTCAATTACCCCTTAATTAAGTACAAATATAGATATTAACAAAAACAGTGAAATAGGTCCATTATGGTGTAATGTGACAGTGTTATGTTATGGTGTAATGTGACACTGTTACGTTGTGGTGTAATGTGACAGTGTTACGTTATGGTGTAATGTGACAGTGTTACATTGTGGTGTAATGTGACAGTGTTACGTTATGGTGTAATGGCCTGTTCCTGTGCTGTACTGTTCTTTGTTTGTTCTTTGTTTGTTATATTGCGTTGTTACATAATGGTGTTACGTTCTGGTGTAATGTTGAGTTTTGTCATTTTGATATCTTACCTTAGGAAACCGCTCTTTGTAAACATGATTCATCATCACAATTTCATTATCGAAGGAGACTGAAGATCGCCCGGGGCTGTGAGGAAATATAAATATTAAAATATTATTGATATTAGAGACAGTATTGATATTAAGAGTCACAGTCATACAGTCTTTACGGCAAAGAAGGAGGACATTTGTCCCGTGAAGTCAATGCTGGCTCTCTGTAGAACAATCCAGTCAGTGCCATTCCTTAGAGTCATAGAGTTATACAGCACAGAAACAGGCCCTTCGGCCCATCGTGTCAGTGCTGGCCATCAAGCACCTAACTATTCTAATCCCATTTTCCAGCACTTGGCCCGTAGCCTTGTATGCTTTGGCATTTCAAGTGCTCATCTAAATACTTGTTAAATGTTGTGAGGGTTCCTGCCTCTACCACCTCTTCAGGCAGTGTGTTCCAGATTCCAACCACCCTCTGGGTGAAAACATTTTTCCTCAAATCCTCTCTAAACCTCCTGCCCCTTACCTTAAATCTATGTCCCCTGGTTATTGATCCCTCTGCTAAGGGAAAAAGTTTCTTCCTATCTAACCTATCAATGCCCCTCATAATTTTGTATACCTCAATCATGTCCCCCTCAGCCTTCTCTGCTCCAAGGAAAACAACCCTAGCCTTTTCAGTCTTCCTTCATAGCTGAAATGCTCCAACCCAGGCAACATCCTGGTGAATCTCCTCTGCACCCTCTCCAGTGCAATCACATCCTTCCTATAGTGTGGTGCCCAGAACTGTACACAGTACTCCAGCTGTGGCCTAACTAGTGTTTTATACAGCGCTAACATAACCTCCCTGCTCTTATATTCTATGCCTCGGCTAATAAAGGCAAGTATCCCATATGCCTTCCTAACCACCGTATCTACCTGTGCTGCTGCCTTCAGTGATCTATGGACAAGTACACCAAGGTCCCTCTGTACTTCCGAGGGTCCTACCGTCCATTGTATGTTCCCTTGCCTTGTTAGTCCTCCCAAAATGCATCACCTCACACTTCTCAGGATTAAATTCCATTTGCCACTGCTCTGCCCATCTTACCAGCCCATCTATATCGTCCTGTAATCTAAGGCTTTCCTCCTCACTTCCTTGGCTCTAACCCCGCAGCCCTGCAAGTTTATTTCCCTCACGTGCCCATCTACTTTTCTTTTGAAATCATTCATTGCCTCCACTTCCACCACCTCATAGGCAGAGTGTTCCAGGTCATTATCACTCGCTGCATAAAAGCATCTTCCTCACATTGCCACTGCATTCCTTGCCTAAAACCTTAAATCTGTGTCCCCTAGTCCTTGAACCATCAGCTAATGGGAACAGCTTTTCTTTGTCTACCTTATCATCTTGTACACCTCTATTGAATCTCCCCTTAATCTCCTTTGCTGCAAATTAGCCCAGCTTCTCCAACCTAACCTTGTAGCTAAAATCCCTCAACCCTGGAACCATGGTGGCAAATCTCCTCTGCACCCTCTCAAGGACCCTCATATCCTTCCTAAAATGTGATGACCAGAACTGAATGCAATACTCCATGTGTGGCATAACAAGAGCTTCATAAAGGTTCAATGCCTCTACTTATGAAGCCTAAGATCCCATATGTTTACTAACTACTCCCTTAATATATCCTGCCACCTTCAAAGATCGATGCACATGCACCCCCAGGTCCCTCTGTTCCTGCACACTCTTTAGAACTGTGCCATTAAGTCTATATTGACTCTCCCTATCTCTTCTGCCAAAATGCATCACCTCACACTTCCCTATATTAAATTTCATGTGCCAGTTGTCTGCCCATTCTGCTAGCCTATCTCTGTCCTTTTACAGTCAATTTGTATCATCCCCACTGTCTACCATCCTCCAGTCTGAAAAACAACCATTTACCGTGACTCGCTGTTTTTTGTCCTTAAGTAAATTTTTTATCCAAGCTAACACTAACCCTCCTATTCCGTGAGCCTCAATTTTGTTAACTGGCCCTTTATGTGGTACTTTGTCAAATACTTTCTAAAAATCCATATCGACAACATCCACCCCATTCCCTTCATCAACCTTCTCTGTTATTTCATCAAAAAATTCAGTTAGATTAATCAAGCATGAGTTGCCTTTTATAAATCCATGCTGTCTCTCCTTAATTAACTCAAACCTCTCCAAGTGTCTGTTGATTTTTTTCTCCCTGATTATTGTTTCTAAAGTCTTACCCAACATCAGTGTCAAACTGACCAGCCTGTAGTTACTAGGAATGTCCTTATACTCTTTCTTAAATAAAGGTGTCACATTTACCACTCTCCAATCCTCTGGTACCTCCCCTGTATCTAGGGAAGATTGGAAGATTATGGCAAGCCTCCGCTATCACCATCCCCACTTCCTTTAGCAACCTGGGATGCAAACTATCCTGACGGGGTGACTGATCCACTCTAAACATAACCAGTCTTTCCATTACATCCTACCTAGCAATTTTCAACCCATCCATTACCTCTTCCGTTTTCATTTCTACCGATATTTTGTCAGTATCCTCTTCCTTAATAAACACCGATACAAAGTACTCATTAAGTACTCCAGCTTTCCCCTATGCTGCTAAGCATATATCATCGTCATTGTTCCTAATTGGCCCCACTCCATCTCTTACTACCCACTTACTGTTTACATGGCGGTAGAAGATTTTTGCGTTCCCTTTTCTGACATTCTATTCTCGTATTCTCTCTTTGTCAGTCGTATTTTCCTCTTCAGCACCACCCGCACAACCCCCCCCCCCCCCCACCTCCCACCTCGCCTTAACTTATTGTATTTGGCCTGGTTCTTGCTTGAAGAATTCACCTGACATGCATCATACACCCTCTATTTTCCTTTCATCATATTCTCTATCTCCCTGGTTCTCCAAGGAGTCCTGACTTTGGTTTCCTTACCTTTTGCCATTGTTGGAATGTTCCCAGCCTATACCCGAAACATCTCCTCCTTAAAGATCACCCATTGTTCCATTACCATTTTTCCTGTCTATCTTCAGTTCCATTTTACCCTGGCTCGATTCCTCTCATCCTATTGAGTTTAGCCCCCTTACAACTGAGAAGTTCGTCTTTAGATTGTTCCTTGCTCTTCTCCATTACTAATCTAAACCTTATGATACGATGATCACTCTTACCCAAGTGTTCCCCCACAGACACTTGGTTCGCCTGGCCCACCTCATTCCGCAGCACCACATCCAGCAATACCTTCTTTCTAGTTGGTCTGAAAACATACTGGTCAAGGAAGTCCTCCTGAACACATTTGAGATATTCTGGCCCCTCCTTTCCCTTTACTCTAACATTATCCCAACCAATATTTGGATAATTAAAGTCCTCCAATATCACCACTCTTTGGTTCTTGCACATCTCTGTGATTTCCAAGCAAATTTGCTCCTCTTTATCCCTCTCAAAATGTGGAGGTCTGTAAAATACTCCCTGTAGTGTGATCTTACTTTTCTTGCTTCTCAACGTTAACCAAATGGATTCTGTCCTTGGTCCCTCAAGGACATCCTGTCTTTCAAACATAACAATGTCTTCCCTAAAAACTGCCAACCCACCTTCCTTTTTTCCTTCCCTAACTTTTCGGAACGCTCTGTATCCTCGAATATTAAGCAATACAGTCTTCACCATTTTTAAGCCACGTTTCCGTTATTGTTATTACAGCATATTCCCACATAGCTTGCAACTCACCAACCATATTCACCTCACTTTGTGCGTTTACGTACATGCATTCTAAACCTATCTTTTATTCCTCATAGTCCTTCTTAGTCTGCTCCTATCTAGTATTGATAAGAGAAATTATTGATATTAGATATACTATTGATATTAGTGATATTGATATTGTTATTGAAGATATTACTGATTAGAGTTAATACAGATATTATTGAAACAAGATAAATTAGTGCTATTATTTACAATACAGCTAGTATTGATATTAGAAAGAGTATTGATGTTATTGATATTCTTGGTATTTTAATATCATTGATATTAGAGAAATTATTGATAGTATTGTTTTATTTATTTTAAAATTGGAGATGCTATTGTTAGGGATATTAACATTATTGTATTTAAATAGTCACTTGGTAGTGCAGAACTTGAGTATTGCTGAAAATAGAGACATGTTATCAAAGTGTTTTGTCTTGCACTCATCAGGACAACCACAAGAATACCAATGTAAGGGAAAGCAACAACTTTATACTGTAAGACGAGAGAGCTGATTGGTTGACAAGTGAACTCTGATTGGTAGCGGTGTTGCCATGGAGAATGCACCAGTTTATGGTGACTGACAGTTAACTGCCAAGCTTTGTTTGAAATTTAAACCAGGCAGCTTGACTCTGATTGGTCAAGGCATTGCCCTGAGGAATGAACCAGTGAATGGCTGTCACTTATTTTGTTTAGCTGAAACAGGTGCAATGTTTGTACTTGTTCTTTCTGTCTGCAAAGTCCAAGGCCCTGTATATTAATATATAGAGCTTCCAATACACACAAATGCGCCACACTGCTACAATCTTAAATTGGTTGTCAGCACAATTCTTAGCACACTAAGGATTATTTAGCAAATGTTGTCCAATCATGGAATCACATCTAATGTTGGACACTGTGTTTTGAGACCTGCAAGAATGGGTTTGTTGGGTACGGCCTGTACCTTACCAACTGCGAACAGCAGAAGGGACATGTTTGATACGATCGCCAGTCTTTGGGACATACTGCCTGTGTGCCTAGCATCATACTGGCATTGAAATTCATATATCACATTACTCATTTGTGTGATAGGCAGAACGTCTTTTTGGCTTGACAGCAGTATCCTGTTAGTGGGGAACACCACACGTGTTGCTACTGCATAGTATCAGCGTGAAACAGCTAGCTTCACCTGTTGCTCAAATTTTTGGGATACATTATCCTTCCAGGGTAATCTGAGGTAGACTGAGCACATGGCAGGGCCGAAAACGACTGTCTTAGACCCGTTCAGAAGTTTGAGCGATATACAGTAAGAAATGATCTGATCAGGGTAGCCATTGTCTCGCAGGATGTCTTTGATTCGCCCTACTTCAGCATCAATGACCTTCCTTCAATTATAAGGTCAGAAGTGGGGATGTTCGCTGATGTTTGCATGATGTTCAGCACCATTCGTGACTCCTCAGATACTGAAGCAGTCCGTGTAGAAATGCAGCAAGACTTGGACAATATCCAGGCTTGGGCTGATAAGTGGCAAGTAACATTCGTGCCACACAAGTGCCAGGCAATGACCATCTCCAACAAGAGAGAATCTAACCATCTCCTCTTGACATTCAACGGCACTGAAGCCCCCACTATCAACATCCTAGTGGTTACCATTGACCAGAAACTGAACTGGACCAGCCATATAAATACTGTGGCTACAAGAGCAGGTCAGAGGCTAGGAATCCTGAGGCGAGTAACTCACCTCCTGACTCCCCAAAGCCTGTCCACCATCGACAAGGCAAAATCAGGAGTGTGAAAGACTACTCTCCACTTGCCTGGATGGGTGCAGCTCCAACAACACTCAAGAAGCTTGACACTATCCAGGACAAAGCAGCCGCTTGATTGGCACCCCATCCAAAAACATTCACTCCCTCCACCACCGACGCACAGTGGCAGCAGTGTGTACCATCTATAAGATGCACTGCAGCAACACACCAAGGTTCCTTCGACAGCACCTTCCAAACCCGCGACCTCTACCACCTAGAAGTACAAGGGCGACAAATGCATGGGAACACCACCACCTGCAAGTTCCCCTCCAATTCACGCACCATCCGGACTTGGAACTATTTATCTATTTATCTAGAGATACAGCACTGAAACAGGCCCTTCGGCCCACCGAGTCTGTGCCGACCATCAACCACCCATTTATACTAATCCTACATTAATCCCATATTCCCACCACATCCCCACAATTCCCCTACCACCTACCTATACTAGGGGCAATTTATAATGGCCAATTTACCTATCAACCTGCAAGTCTTTGGCTGTGGGAGGAAACCGGAGTACCCGGCGAAAACCCACGCTGACACAGGGAGAACTTGCAAACTCCGCACAGGCAATACCCAGAATCGAACCCGGGTCACTGGAACTGTGAGGCTGCAGTGCTAACCACTGCGCCACTGTGCCGCCCATTCCTTCACTGTCGCTGGGTCAAAATCCTGGAATTCCCTTCCCAACAGCACTGTGGGTGTACCTACCTCACATGAACTGCAGGGGTTCAAGAAGGCAGCTCACCACCACCTTCTCAAGGGAAATTAGGGATGGGCAATAAATGCTGGCCTAGCCAGCGATGCCCACATCCCATGAATGAATTTTAAAAAATGGCTCGGGCTCGTTTTACGAGGTTGCTGATAAGACCAATCTTATAGCACATGGAACTGTAAGCATCCCAATGCGTGTATTGACCAGTGAAGGTAGGTTTGCGGTGGACCGTGGTAGAGAACCCCTTAGCAGATTTCTCAACTAGTACGTCAAGGAAAGGGAGCTCATTTGACTGCTCCATTTCAAAGATGAATTTATGCGCAGGATGCAGCCCATTAAGACGTGTAAGGAACTGAGTTTGGCAGTTAACTGTCAGTCAGTGTAAACTGGTTCATTCTCCATGGCAATGCCTCTACTAATCAGTGTTCACGTGCCAACCAATCAGCACTCTCTTCTTTTACAGTATAAAGTTGTTGCTTTCCCTTACATTGGTATTCTTGTGGATGTCCTGATGAGTGCAAGACGAAAAGCTTCGACACATGTCTCTATTTTCAGCAATTCTCAAGTATTTATTAAGATTTAGATTTTTTTTTAGATTTAGAGATACAGCACTGAAACAGGCCCTTCGGCCCACCAAGTCTGTGCCGACCATTAACCACCCATTTATACTAATCCTACGCTAATCCCATATTCCTACCACATCCTCACCTGTCCCTATATTCCCCTACCACCTACCTATACTAGTGACAATTTATAATGGCCAATTTACCTATCAACCTGCAAGTCTTTTGGCTGTGGGAGGAAACCGGAGCACCCGGAGAAAACCCACGCAGACACAGGGAGAACTTGCAAACTCCACACAGGCAGTACCCAGAATTGAACCCGGGTCCCTGGAGCTGTGAGGCTGCGGTGCTAACCACTGCGCCACCCATTAACATGATATTGGAGATACCATTGCTGTTGGATATTATTAACATTCAATATTGAGATATTATTGATGTTTGAAATATTATTGATAACAAATAATATTGATAATAGATATTTTACTGATATGAGAGATATTGGATATTATAGATTCAGGATACTGAAGTTGGTATTGATATTAGAGCTAGTACTGATATTGAAGTAGATTACTGTTATCAAATTTATTGATATTGTAGTTATTATTGATACACGATAATATTGATATTGGAGGGAAAGTTGTGCATGCTGTACAGCAATTGGGAATATGCTGCGCAGGGGACAAACAGCGGTCCCTTTAAGATGATCCTACATGTGCCACATAGCAGTTTTAGAGGGACCGTGCAGTGCATGAAGCGGCCTGCAGACAGCGAAGGCAAATTGATTGGAGGTGTTATTGATAATGAAGATAGTACTTATATTACTGACATTGGAGACAGTATTGATATTGAAGATATTATTGATGAGGTATTATTAATAATGTAGATAGCATTGATAAAGAAGATATTAATAGTCATTTAGCAGTACAGAACATGAGTATTGATGAAAATAGAGATGTATTGTCAAAGCTTTTCATCTTGCACCATGGAAATCCACAGTGTGCTAAGAATTACGCTGACAACCAATTGAAGATTGTCAGTAGGGCTCGCAGTTTGGCACATTGCACGTAATGAAAGCTTCTGTATCATCGGTATTGAACCACTCAGAGTCCTGTCGACCTGGTGAATTGAGCACTTAGGCCTGAAGCTCTCAGCTCATGACGAGGTTACTGGTCACACTCTGCCTCCTCGACCAATGCAAGGCACAGCACCCATGATTTAAATCAGATATTACTGATCAACTCCAAACTACAAGACATTCCCTCCCACACCAGCCGTCTCATGGTCTGTTACTGTGATTAAAACGTGCATTGCACATACTGGAAACTACATATATTAATACAGGGCCCTGTTCTTTGCAGATAGCAAGAACATGTACAAACATTGCGCCTGTTTCAGCTGAACAAAATAAGTGAGAGCCATTCGCTGATTCATTCCTCAGGGCAATGCCTTGACCAATCAGAGTCAAGGTGCCTGGTTTAATTTTAAACAATTCTTGGCAGTTAACTGTCAGTCACCGTAAACTGGTGAATTCACCATGGCAATGCCCCTACCAGTCAGAGTTCACTTGCCAACCAATCAGCATTCTCTTCTCATGCAGTATAAGTTGTTGTTTTCCCTTACATTGGTTATTCTTGCGGATCGTCCTGATGAGTGCAAGACGAAAAGCTTCGACAACATGTCTCTATTTTCAGCAATACTCAAGGAGATATTGTGATAATATTGATATTTGAGTTATTGATATTCTGCTTTTGGAGATAGTATTAATAGTATTGACATTATTGATATTGACATTATTGATATGATTGGAGATATTTTGCCAAATAGTAAAGGTACAATGTTGACCTTTCACCTCTGGTTTGTGTCCTGACCGATTGCAAACGTACACAATCGCTGCTTAATGCAGCCCTGGAATGGCAGGGGGTCTAAGTCACCTGGTTTGCACCAATTGGAGTTTAGGTTTTAATCACAGTAACAGACCATGAGACAGCTGGTGTGGGAGGGAATGTCTTGTAGTTTGGAGTTGATCAGTAATATCTGATTTAAATCATGAGTGCTGTGCCTTGCATTGGTCGAGGAGGCAGAGTGTGACCAGTAACCTCGTCATGAGCTGAGAGCTTCAGGCCTAAGTGCTCAATTCACCAGGTCCACAGGACTCTGAGTGGTTCAATACCGATGATGCAGAAGCTTTCATTAATGTGGAGCTGTGCTCACTGCTGTACTTACCTGACCTGCTAATCAAACTCATTCTGGTTACAGAGCAGACTCCATGAAACCTGCCTTCTGAATAAAGAATGGAATAAACATCCTCAGGGCTTGCTTCCCATTGTGTGCCCATTCTCTGCAAGTGTGAGTATCAGAGAATCATACAAATTTACCATTCAGAAGGAGGCCATTCGGCTCTTTGTGACTGCATCAGCCAACGCAGAGCCATCCAACCTAATCCTACTTCCAACTCTTGGGCCATAGCTCTGTAGGCTACAGCACTTCAAGTGCATATCCAAGTACTATTTAAATGTTATGAGGGTTTCTGCCTCATCACCCTTTCAGGCAGTGAGTTCAGACTCTCACCACCCTCTCGGGGAAAACATTTCCCCTCAAATCCCCTCTAAACCTTCTACCAATTACTCTAAATCCATTATCTCTTGCCCCACCCCCATCTCACTTGCTTATAACCTGTGACATTTTTAATATTTGTCAGTTCCGAAGAAGGGTCACTGACCCGAAACGTTAACTCTGCTTCTCTTTCCACAGATGCTGCCAGACCTGCTGAGTGGTTCCAGCATTTCTTGTTTTTATTTCAGATTTCCAGCATCTGCAGTATTTTGTTTTTACTCTAAATCCATGCTTCTTGGTTATGGAACCAGCAACCAAGAGGAATAGGGCTTTCCTATCCACTCTATCTAGCACCCTGATAATTCTACACACTTCAATTAGGTCTTCCCTCAGCCTCCTCTATTCCAATAAAAACAACCCTCGTCCATCCAATCTTTCCTCATAACTAAAGTACTCCAGCCCAGGCAACATCCTTGTAAATCTCCTCTGTCCCCTCTCTAGTGCAATTACATCTTTCCTATAGTGCAGTAACCAAAACTGCACACAGTACTCCAGCGGTTGCCTAACTAGTGTTTTATTGTTCCAGCATAACCTCCCAGCTCTTATATTCTATGCCTTGACTAATATCGGCAAGTATCCTGTATGCCTTCTTAACTATCTTATCTACCTGTCATGCTACCTTCAGGGATCTGTGGACATTCACTCCAAGGTCCCTCTGTTTCTCGACATTTCTCAGTTTCCCACCATTTATTTTGTAATCCCTTACTTTGTTTGCTCTCCCCAATTGCAATAGAATCATAAAATCATAGAACTTTTAAGGCACAGAAAGAGTCCACTTGGCCCATCGTGTCTGTGCTGGCCGAAAAACGATCCATCCATTCTAATCCCACCTTCCAGCATTTGGTCCGTAGCCCTGTCGGTTACGGCAAAAGAGGTGCATATACAGACTCATTTTGAATGAGTTAAGGGTTTCTGCCTCAACTATCCATTCAGGCAGTGAGTTCCAGACCCTCACCACCCTCTGGGTGAAAATGTGTTTCCTTATCTCCCCTCGAATTTTGTCTACCAATCACTTTAACTCTATGCTCCCTCATCACTGACCTCTCTACTAAGGTGAATAGACCCTTCACCTCCACTCTATCCAGGCCCCTCAAAATTTTGTACATTTCAATCAGATCTCCCTTCAGCCTTCTCTGTTCCAAGGAGAACAATCCCTATCTATCCAATCTTTCCTCATAGCTGCATTTTTCCAGTCCTGGCATCATCCTCGTTAATCTCCTCTGTACCCTCTCTAGTGCAATTACATCCTTTCTGTAATGAGGTGACCAGAACTGCACACAGTACTCAAGTTGTGGCCTAACCAATGAGTCATAGAGTCATAGAGTCGTACAGCATAGAAACAGGTCCTTCGGCCCACCGCGTCCATGCCGACCATAATGCCTATCTATACTAATCCCACCTGCCTGCATTAATTCCATATCCCTCTATGCCTTGCTCATTCAAGTACCTGTCCAGATGCCTCTTAAATGTTGCTACTGTTCCTTCCTCCACCACCTCCTCAGGCAGCTCATTCCAGATACCCGCTATTCTTTGTGTGAAAAATTTACCCCTTTGATCACCTTTAAACCTCCTCCCTCTCACCTTAAATCTATGCCCTCTAGTTTTAGTCACGCCTACCATGGGAAACAGACTCTGGCTATCTACCCTATCTATGCCTCTCATCATTTTATATACCTCTATCATGTCCCCTCTCAGCCTCCTTCGCTCCAGGGAAAACAGACCCAGCTTATCCAATCTCTCTTTATAACTCAAGCCATCCCAATCAGGCAACATCCTTGTGAATCTTTTCTGCACCCTCTCTAGCTTAATCACATCTTTCCTGTATTGCGGCGACCAGAACTGCACACAGTACTCCAAATGCGGCCTAACCAACATTATGTACAACTGTAACATGACGTCCCAACTCTTGTACCCAATGCCTCGGCCGATGAAGGCAAGCATGCCATACGCCTTCTTCACCACCCTGTCTACCTGTGTTGCCACTTTCAGGGAACTATGTACTTGCACCCCAAGGTCTCTCTGCTCAACAACACTCCCCAGGGCCCTGCCATTCACTGTATATGTCCTGCCCTGGTTTTACTTCCAAAATGCATCACTTCACACTTGTCTGCGTTAAATTCCATTTGCCAATCCCTTGCCCACTTTCCCAGTTGATCTATATCCTGTTGTAACTTTAGACAACCTTCTTCACTGTCCACTATACCACCAATTTTGGTGTCATCTGCAAACTTACTAATCATGCCCTTTACATTCACATCCAAGTCATTAATATATATGACAAATAACAGAGGTCCCAGCACTGATCCCTGCGGCACACCACTGGTCACCTGCCTCCAATCTGAATAACAACCCTCCACTACCACCCTCTGCCTCCTATCACCAAGCCAATTTTGTATCCAATTGGCTAGCTCACCCTGGATCCCATGTGTTCGAACCTTCTGGACCAGCCCACCTTGCGGGACCTTGTTAAAGGCCTTGCTAAAGTCCATGCAGACAACGTCCAGCGCCCTGCCCTCGTCAATCCTCTTGGTCACCAGCTCAAAAAACTCAATCAAATTCGTGAGACATGATTTCCCACACACAAAGCCATGCTGACTATCCCTAATCAGACCATGCCTTTCCAAATGCATATAAATCCTGTCTCTCAGAATCCCTTCCAATAACTTTCCCACCACTGATGTAAGGCTCACCGGCCTGTAGTTCCCTGGCTTATCCCTGCTGCCCTTCTTAAATAAAGGCACAACATTAGCTATCCTCCAGTCTTCAGGTACCTCACCCGTGGCTAACGATGATACAAAAATCTCTGCCAGGACCCCAGCAATCTCCTCCCTTGCTTCCCATAGCATCCTAGGATACACCTTGTCAGGCCCTGGGATTTATCCACCTCAATGCGCTTCAAAACCTCCTCCTTTGTAATGTTGATACGCTCCAGGATATCGCTGTTCCCTCCCTTGAACTCAATGAGTTATATAGTTCCAGCATAACCTCCCTGCTCTTGTATTCTATACCTTGGCTAATAAAGGAAAGGATTCCATATGTCTTCTTAACCACCTTATCGACCTGTCCTGCTACCTCAGGGATCTGTGGATATTCACTCCAAGGTCCCTTACTTCTCTACACTTCTCAGTATTTTCCTATTAATCGTGTATTCCTTTGCCTTGTTTGACCTCCCCAAATGCATCACCTCACACTTCTCCAGGTTGAATTCCATTTGCCACTTTTCTGCCCATCTGAGCAGACCATCAATATCTTCCTGCAGCCTACAGCTATCCTCCTCCCTATCTACCACACAGCCAATCCTTGTGTCTTCCATAAACTTATTTACCATGCCTCCTACATTTACATCCAAATCATTAATATACACCACAAAAAGCAGGGGACCCAGTACTGAGCCCTGCCAAACGCCACTGGAAACAGCCCTCCTGTCACTAAAACACCCGTCAACAATTACCCTTTGTTTCCTGCCACTGAGCCAATTTTGTATCCACCTTGCTGCATTTCCCTGGATCCCAAAGAACAAACAAAGAACAAAGAACAGTACAGCACAGGAACAGGCCATTCGGCCCTCCAAGCCTGCGCCGATCTTGATGCCTGCCTAAACTAAAACCTTCTGCACCTCCGGGGACCGTATCCCTCTACTCCCATCCTATTCATGTATTTGTCAAGATGCCTCTTAAACGTCGCTATCGTACCTGCTTCCACCACCTCCCCCGGCAGCAAGTTCCAGGCACTCACCACCCTATGTGTAAAGAACTTGCCTCGCACATCCCCTCTAAACTTTGCCCCTCTCACCTTAAATCTATGTCCCCTAGTAACCCTGACTCTTCCACCCAGGGAAAAAGCTTCTGACTATCCACTCTGTCCATGCCGCTCATAACTTTGTAAACCTCTATCATGTCGCCCCTCCACCTCTGTTGTCCCAGTGAAAACAATCCGAGTTTATCCAACCTCTCCTCATAGCTAATGCCCTCCAGACCAGGCAACATCCTGGTAAACCTCTTCTATACCCTCTCCAAAGCCTCCACGTCCTTCTGGTAGTGTGGCGACCAGAATTGCACGCAATATTCGAAGTGTGGCCTAACTAAAGTCTGTACAGCTGCAGCATGACCTGCCAATTTCTATACTCTGTGCCCCGACCGATGAAGGCAAGCATGCCGTATGCCTTCTAGACTACCTTATCCACCTGCGTTGCCACTTTCAGTGACCTGTGGACCTGTACGCCCAGATCTCTCTGCCTGTCAATACTCCTAAGGGTTCTGCCATTTACTGTATACTTCCCACCTGCATTAGACCTTCCAAAATGCATTACCTCACATTTGTCCGGATTAAACTCCATCTGCCATTTCTCCGCCCAAGCCTCCAACCGATCTATATCCTGCTGTATCCTCTGACAATCCTCATCACTATCCACAACTCCACCAACCTTTGTGTCGTCCGCAAACTTACTAATCAGACCAGCTACATTTTCCTCCAAATCATTTATATATACCACAAACAGCAAAGGTCCCATCACTGATCCCTGCGGAACACCACTAGTCACATCCCTCCATTCAGAAAAGCACCCTTCCACTGCTACCCTCTGTCTTCTATGATAGAGCCAGTTCTGTATCCATCTTGCCAGCTCACCTCTGATCCCATGTGACTTCACCTTTTGTACCAGTCTGCCATGAGGGACCTTGTCAAAGGCTTTACTGAAGTCCATATAGATAACATCCACTGCCCTTCCTTCATCAATCATCTTTGTCACTTCCTCAAAAAACTCAATCAAATTAATGAGACACGACCTCCCCTTCACAAAACCATGCTGCCTCTCGCTAATAAGTTTGTTTCTTTCCAATTGGGAGTAAATCCTGTCCCGAAGAATCCTCTCTAATAATTTCCCTACCACAGATGTAAGGCTCACTGGCCTATAATTTCCTGGATTATCCTTGCCACCCTTTTTAAACAAAGGAACAACATTGGCTATTCTCCAGTCCTCTGGGACCTCACCTGTAGCCAATGAGGATGCAAAGATTTCTGTCAAGGCCCCAGCAATTTCTTCCCTTGCCTCCCTCAGTATTCTGGGGTAGATCCCATCAGGCCCTGGGGACTTATCTACCTTAATGCTTTGCAAGACACCCAACACCTCCCATGGGATTTTATTTTTTTAACCAGTTTGCCATGTGGGACCTTGTCAAAAGTCTTGCTAAGATCCATGTAGATCACATCAACTGCACTCCCCTCATCTATCTTCCTTGTTACTTCTTCAAAAAATTCAATCAAGTTGATCAAACAAGATCTTCCCTTAACAAATCCATGCTGACTATCCTTGATTAACCTGCGCCTTTCTAAGTGACAGTTTATCCTGTCTCTCAGAATAGATTCCAATAATTTGCCCACTACTGAGGTTAGACTGACTGGCCTGTAATTATTCGGTGTTTCCTTCGCTCTCTTTTTAAACAGAGGTACAACGTTAGCAATTCTCCAATCCTCCAGCACCAAACCTGTATCCAGTGAGGACTGGAAAATGATGGTCAGACCCTCTGCTATTTCCTCTCTTGCTTCTTTTAACAGCCGAGGATACATTTCATCTGGCCCTGGTGATTTATCAACTTTCAAGGATGCTAATCCCATTAATACTTCCTCTCTCACTACGTTTATCACATCCAATATTTTACACTCTTCCTCCTTAACTACAATATCTGCATCGTCCCCCTCTTTTGTGAAGACAGACACTAAATATTCATTAAGAACCATACCAACATCTTCCGCCCCTACACATAGGTTACCTTTTTGGTCTTTTATTGGCTCTACTCTCTGCTTAGTTATCCTCTTACTCTTAATGTATTGATAAAACATCTTTATTTTCACCTTGATTTTGCTTGCCAATATTCTTTCATGCCCTCTCTTTGCTTTCCTAATTTCCTTTATGATTTCACTCCTCCACTTTCTATACTCCTCTCGGCTTTCTGTAATATTGAGTTCTCAGTGTTGGAGATAAGCTTTCCTTTTCTGCCTTATGTTACCCTGTAGGCTCCTTGACATCCGTGGGGCTCTAGATTTGGCCGCCTCATCCTTTTTCTTTGTGGGAACATGTTTACTCTGAACCCCTTGAATCTCCCCTTTGAATGCCTCCCACTGTTCTGACACTGATTTACCTCCAAGTAGCTGTTTCCAGTTCACTTTCACTAAATCACTCCTCAGTTTAGTAAAATTGGCCTTGCCCCAGTTGAGAACTCTAACTCCTGTTCTATCTCTGTCCTTTTCCATAATTATGTTAAAACTGACTGAATTATGATCACTATCACCAAACTGCTCTCCCACTGCCACTCCTTCCACCTGCCCATCTTCATTTCCTAAAACTAAGTCTAAAACTGCACCCTCTCCTGTTGGACTTGCTACATACTGGGGAAAAAAGTTCTCCTGAATGAAGCCCAAGAATTCTGCTCCCTCAATTCCTTTCACACTAAAACTATCCCCGTTAATATTGGGGTAATTAAAATCCCATACTTTTACTGCCCTATTGTTCTTGTACTTCTCAGAGATTTGCCTACATATCTGCTCTTTTATCTCCCTCTGACTGTTTGGGGGTCTGTAGTACACTCCCAGCAGTGTGATTGCCCCTTTTTTGTTCCTTAGCTCAATCCATATGGCCTCATTTGATGATCCTTCCAACATATCATCCCTCCTCACAGCTGTAATAGTTTCCTTGACCAAAATTGCCACTCCCCCTCCTTTCTTATCCCCCTACCTATCACGTCTGAAAACCCTGTAACCAGGAAAGTTGAGCTGCCATTCCTGTCCCTCCTTAAGCCATGTTTCTGTAATAGCTATGATATCATACTGCCACGTGTCTATCTGTGCCCTCAGCTCATCTGCTTTATTTGCTATACTCCTTGCATTGAAATAGATACCCTTGAGCACTGCCAAACTCTCTCTTTTTATTTTCTAATCCTCGTTTCCTCTGTCTTCCAGACTCATCCATTAATTTTCCACCTTCCATTTTCATTTCTGATTTTGTCCCAGCTGAGTCTACCCTCAGGTTCCCCTCCCCCTGCCAAACTAGTTTAAACCCTCCCCAACAGCACTTGCAAAACGCCCCGCAAGGAACTCAGTCCCGGCTCTGTTCAGGTGCAACCCGTCCATCCTGTACAGGTCCCATCTCCCTCAGAGCCAGTCCCAATGTCCCAGGAATTGAAAGCCCTCCCTCCTGCACCGTCTTTCCAGCCACGCATTCATCTGTCTTATCCTTCTATTTCTATACTCACTTGTGTGTGGCATTGGGAGTAATGAGGAGATTACTACTTTTGAGATCCTGCTTGCTAATTTCTTACCTAGCTCCGTAAATTCTGACTGCAGGACCACATCCCTCTTTCTATCTATGTTGTTGTTCTGATGTGGACCACGACTGCTGGCTGTTCACCCTCCCCCTTCAGGATGCTCTGCAGCTGCTCAGTGACATCCTTGACCCTGGCACCAGGGAGGCAACATACCATCCTGGATGCACATCTGCGGCCACAGAAATGCCTGTCTGTTCCCCTGACTATTGAATCACCTATCACTCTGGCTCTTCCAGTCTTCCCTGTAACCCCCTGTGCAGCTGAGCCACCTGTGGTGCCATGGACTTGGCTCTGGCTGCACTCCCCAGGTGAAGCATCACTTTCCTCAGTATTCAGAACTGAATACCTGTTGGATCTCCTGCACTACCTGCCTGATTCTTTTTGATTGCCTGGCGGTCACCTATTCCCTCTGTCCTTTCATACTCTAAAGCTGTGGGATGACCACATCTATAAACATGCTATCCACATAGCTTTCCTCCTCATGAATGCACCGCAGTGTTGCCAGCTGCTGCTCATGTTCCAAAACCCGGAGCTCAAGCTACTTCAATTGATGACACTTCCTGCACAAATGGTTCTCCAGGATACAGGAAGCATCCGGGAGCTCCCACATAGCACAGGAGGTGCACTCTTTAGGTTTAAGCAACCCTGCCATTCCTTTATTTATTATTTGACCCTTTGCTACTGCAAAAAAAACTTACCAATACTACAACACCTTAGAATTAATAAAACCTTACTGGTACTGATAAATCCTACTAAAAAACAACACAGTTCTCTAGTTAAAATAAACCTTACTAAAAAAAGCAGCTACTCATTCCTTATTATTAAGCTATTTACACATGCACCCTAACAGTAGTTTACTAACTCAGCTATTTAGAGTTATTGCCTAATAGCAATTACTCACCAACCAATCACCTTGCAACTTTCCTGTGACGTCACTGTTCACTTTGTTTTCAAACTCCAGTGCACTGGGACTCCTCTCCGCTGCTCTCCTGGAAGGTAAGTGCTCTAGGCTGCGATTATCAGGCTCTATTTATTCACTCCTTGCTCCATGTTCTTCCCGCAGGTCCGCTCCTCTCCGCTGCTCTCCCGGAAAGTAATTCGCTCTCCACACTTCTCTGGCTTGAACACCATTTGCCAGTTTTCTGCCCACCTGACTGATCCATTGATATCTTCCTGCAGTCAACACCTTTCTTCCTCACTATCGACCACATGGCAAACTTCTGAATCATACCCTCTTACAGTGAAGTTCAAATCATTGATTTATACCACCAAAAGCAAGGGACCTAGTACTGAGACCTGCAAAACCTCACCACAAACAACCTTCCTGTTACAAATTAATTACCCATTAATTACCCTTTGCTTCCTGCCTCTGAGCCACTTTTGAGTCATAGAGTCATACAGCACAGAAACAGGCCCTTCGGCCCATCGTGACTGTGCTGGCCATCAAGCACCTAACTATTCTAATCCCATTTTCCAGCACTTGGCCCATAGCCTTGTATGCCAAGGCATTTCAAGTGTTAATCTAAATACTTCTTCAATGTTGTGGGGGTTCCTGCCTCTACCACCTCTTCAGGCAGTGTATTCCAGATTCCAACCACCCTCTGGGTGAAAAAAACTTTCCTCAAATCCCCTCTAAACCTCCTGCCTCTTACCTTAAATCTATGCCCCCTGGTTATTGCCCCCTCCGCTAAGGGGAAAAGTCGTGTCCTATCTAACCTATCAATGTATACTTTTGTATACCTGAATCATGTCCCCCCCTCAGCCTTCTCTGTTCGAAGGAAAACAATCCCAGCCTTTTCAGTCTCTCTTCATATCTGAAATGCTCCAGCCCAGGCAACATCCTGGTGAATCTCCTCTGCACCCTCTCCAGTGCAATCACATCCTTCCTATAGTGTGGTGCCCAGAACTGTACACAGTACTGTAGCTGTGGGCTAACTAGCATTTTATACAGCTCCATCATAACCTCCCTGCTCTTATATTCTATGCCTGGGCTGATAAAGGCAAGAATCCCATATGCCTTCCTAGCCACCTTATCTACCTGTGCTGCTGCCTTCAGTGATCTATGGACAAGTACACCAAGATCCCTCTGACCCTCGGTACTTCCGAGGGTCCTACCATCCATTGTATATTACCTTGCCTTGTTAGTCCTCCCAAAATGCATCACCTCACACTTCTCAGGATTAAATTCCATTTGCCACTGCTCTGCCCATCTTACCAGCCCATCTATATCGTCCTGTAATCTAAGGCTTTCCGCCTCACTATTTACGACACCACCAATTTTCGTGTCATCTGCGAACTTACTGATCATACCTCCTACATTCACGTCTAAATCATTAATGTACACTACAAACAGCAAGGGTCCCAGCACCGATCCCTGTGGTACACCACTGATCACAGGCTTCCAATCGCAGTAACAACCCTCGACCATCACCCTCTGCTTCCTGCCACGAAGCCAATTTTGGATACAATTTGCCAAATTGCCCTGGATCCCATGGGCTCTTACCTTCTTAACCAATCTCCCATGTGGGACCTTATCAAAAGCCTTACTGAAGTCCATGTAGACTACATCAACTGCTTTACCCTCATCTACACATCTAGTCTTTGTTTCTCAAAATGGAGACATGTGACCAGTGGTGTTCCACAGGGATCCGTGCTGGGACCACTGTTGTTTGTGATATACATAAATGATTTGGAGAAACGTATAGGTGGTCTGATTAGCAAGTTTGCAGACGACACTAAGATTGGTGGAGTAGCAGATAGTGAAGGGGACTGTCAGAGAATACAGCAGAATATAGATAGATTGGAGAGTTGGGCAGAGAAATGGCAGATGGAGTTCAATCAGGGCAAATGCGAGGTGATGCATTTTGGAAGATCCAATTCAAGAGTGAACGATACAGTAAATGGAAAAGTCCTGGGGAAAATTGATGGACAGAGATGACAGAGAGATTTGGGTGTTCAGGTCCAATGTTCCCTGAAGGTGGCAACGCAGGTAAATAGAGTGGTCAAGAAGGCATACGGCATGCTTTCCTTCATCGGACGGGGTATTGAGTACAAGAGTTGGCAGGTCATGTTACAGTTGTATAAGACTTTGGTTCGGCCACATTTGGAATACTGCGTGCAGTTCTGGTCGCCACATTACCAAAAGGATGTAGATGATTTGGAGAGGGTGCAGAGGAGGTTCACCAGGATGTTGCCTGGTATGGAGGGCGCTAGCTATGAAGAGAGCTTGAGTAGATTAGGATTATTTTCATTAGAAAGACGGAGGTTGAGGGGGGACCTGATTGAGGTGTACAAAATCATGAGAGGTATAGACAGGGTGGATAGCAAGAGGCTTTTTCCCAGAGTGGGGGTTTCAATTACTAGGGGTCACGAGTTCAAAGTGAGAGGGGAAAGGTTTAGGGGGGATATGCGTGGAAAGTTCTCTACGCAGAGGGTGGTGGGTGCCTGGAATGCGTTGCCAGCGGAGGTGGTAGACGCGGGCAGGATAGCGTCTTTTAAGATGTATCTAGACAGATACATGAATGGGCAGGAAGCAAAGAGATACAGACCCTTAGAAAATAGGCGACATGTTTAGATAGAGGATCTGGATCGGCGCAGGCTTGGAGGGCCGAAGGGCCTGTTCCTGTGCTGTAATTTTCTTTGTTCTTTGTTCTCTTTAGTCACCGCCTCGAAAAATTCAATCAAGTTAGTTAGACATGATCTCCCCCTGACAAAGCTATGCTGACTATCCCTGATTAATCCCTGCCTCTCCAAGTGGAGATTAATCCTGTCCCTCAGAATTTTTTCCCAATAGTTTCCCAACCACTGATGTTAGATTCACCAGCCTGTAATTACCTGGTCTATCCCTGCAACCCTTCTTGAATAATGGTACCACATTCGTTGTCCTCCAGTCCTCTGGCACCTCTCCCGTGGCCAGAGAGGATCTGAAAATTTGTGTCAGAGCCCCTGCAATCTCCTCCCTTGTCTCACATAACAGCCTGGAATACATCTCATCTGGGCCTGGGGATTTATCCACTTTTAAGCCTGCTAAAACATCTCATACTTCCTCCCTTTCAATCCTAATTTGTTCAAGTATATCACAATCCCCCTCCCTGATCTCTACACCTACATCGTCCTTCCCCATAGTGAACACAGATGAAAAGTAATCATTTAAAACCTCACCTATGTCCTCCGGCTCCACACACAGATTGCCACTTTGGTCCCTAATGGGCCTTACTCTTTCCCTGGTCATCCTCTTACCCTTAATATACTTATAAAATGCTCTCGGATTTTCCTTTATATTGACCGCCTGTGTTTTTTCATATCCCCTCTTCGCTCTCCTAATTACTTTTTAAAGTACCCCCCTCCACTCCTTCTATACTCCTCTAATGCCTTCGCTGTTTTCAGTGCTCCTAATCTGCCATAAGCCTCCTTTTTTTTCCTGATCCAATCCTCTATATCTCTTGACATCCAGGGTTCCCTGGACTTGTTGGTCCTACCATTCACCTTAACGGGTACATATCGGCTCTGAACCCTCAGTATTTTCTCTTGAATGACTCCCACTGGTCTGATGTAGACTTTCCTACAAGTAGCTGCTCCCAGTCCACTTTGGCCTGATCCTGTTTTATCATATTGAAATCGGCCTTCCCCTAATTCAGTACCTTTATTTCCGGCCCGTTTTTGTCCTTTTCCATAACTACCTTAAATCTTACAGAGTTATAGTCACTATCCCTGAAATGTTCCCCCACTGACACTTCTACCACTTGTCCGGCTTCATTCCCTAGGATTAGGTCCAGTACTGCCCCTTCTCTTGTCGGACTTTCTACGTACTGGCTCAAAAAGCTCTCCTGTATTCATTTTAAGAATTCTGCCCCCTTAAGCCTTTTGCACTAAGACTATCCCAGTTAATATTGGGGAAGTTGAAATCCCCTACTATTATTACCCTATTACTTTTACACCTCTCTGAGATTTGCCTACATTTCTGTTCCTCTATCTCTCCCTAACTATTTGGAGGTCTGTAGTACACTCCCAGCCAAGTGATTGCCCCACTTTTGTTCTTAAGTTCTACCCATATGGCCTCATTTGAGAAACCTTCTAAGATATCATCCCTCCTTACTGCAGTAATTGACTCCTTGATCAACAGTGCAATACCACCTCCTCTTTTATCCCCTCCCTTATCAGGCCTGAAGATTCTATGCCCTGGAATATTGAGTTGCCAGGCCTGCCCCTCCCTCAGTCATGTCTCTGTAATAGCAATAATATCATAATCCCATGTGCTAATCAAAGCCCTCAATTCATCTGACTTACTAGTAAGACTCCTTGCATTAAAATAGATACAATCCAGCCTTGCATTTTTCACTTGTGTCTTAACAGGTCTATATTTACTCTACCTTCCAGACTGACTCAGTTTCTCTTCTATATTTGGCTGTGCCTCACCCCCTACTGTACCTCCACTCTGTATCCCAACCCCTGCCAAATTAGTTTAAACCGCCCCCCCCTCAACGGCATTAGCAAACCTCCCAGCAAGGATGTTGGTCCCGTTCCAGTTCAGATGCAACCCTTCTGACTTGTACAGGTCCCACCTTTGCTAGAAACAGACCCAGTGATCCAGGAACCTAAAGCTCTCCCTCCTGCACCATCTCCTCAGCATTCATCTGCTCTATCCTCCTATTCCTAGACAGATACATGAATGGGCAGGAAGCAAAGAGATACAGACCCTTAGAAAATAGGCGACAGGTTTAGATAGAGGATCTGGATCGGCGCAGGCTTGGAGGGCCGAAGGGCCTGTTCCTGTGCTGTAATTTTCTTTGTTCTTTGTTCTTTGTTCTATACTCACTAGCACGTGGCACCGGAAGTAATCCAGAGATTATAACTTTTGAGGTCCTGCTTTTTAATCTGCTACCTAGCTCCCTAAATTCTTGTTGCAGGACCTCATCCCTTTTTCTACCTATGTCGTTGGTACCGACATTTGCCACGACCTCTGACTGTTCACCCTCCCCCTTCAGAATGTCCTGCAGCCGCTCCGTGACATCCTTGACCCTCGCACCAGGGAGGCAACATACCATCCTGGAGTCTCGTTTGTGGCCAAAGAAACGTCTATCTGCACCCCTTACGATAGAATCCCCTATCACTATAGCTCTTTCACCCATTTTCCTCCCCTGCTGTGCAGCAGAGCCCTCCATGGTGCCACGAACTTGGCTGTTGCTGCTTTTCCCTGGGAGGTCATTCCCCCCCACAAACAGTATCCAAAGTGGTATATCTGTTTGAGAGGGGGGATGGCCACAGGGGACTCCTGTACTACCTGCCTGCGCCTATTATTCCGTCTGGTGGTCACCCATCTCTTTTCTGCCTGTGCAGCCATTACCTGCGGTGTGACCACCTCACTAAACGTGCTATCCACAAAGTCCTCAGCATCGCAGATGCTCCACAGTGAATCCACCCGCAGCTCCAGCTCCATAATGCGGGTAGTCAGTAGCCGCGGATGGATACACTTCCTGCACACATGGTCGTCAGGGACACTGGAAGCTCCCTGATTTCCCACATAGTGCAGGAGGAACATATCATGGGGCTGAGCTCTCCTGCCATGACTTACCCTTAGATTAATTAGTTACTCCCTTAATTAAAAAATACTAATTGCACTAGAGGCCTTGTTCTACCCACTACGATCTAAAGTCCTTAATAAGTTACGCTAAATTCCAAAAAAAAAACACTTTAGTAGTACTCACCTTATCTCTAGAGGTTTTCTTGTCAACAAAAAAAACTTTCCCTTTCTTTAAGCTATTTAAATGCACCAACAGCTGCTACTCACCCAACCTTGCAGGTTTCCCGTGATGTCACTGTAAGTTTTTTTCGAGTCTCAGCGTGTGCTGAGAGAGAGAGCGGGTCCGCCAGCCGCCACCGCTCCTGTCTTCAGGTAAGTTAAGATCCAACTTGCAACTTTGCCTTGGATCCCATGGGCTTTTCTTTTTGTGACCAGTCTGCGATATGGGACCTTATCAAAAGCTTTGCTAAAATCCATATCGACTACCTCAAAGTATTCAATCATGTTAGGCTTCACGACCTACCCTTAACAAATTTGTGATGACTATCTTTGATTAATCTGTGTCTTTCTAAATGAAGATTTATCTCTTCCTTCAGAATTTTTCCAATAATTTTCCCACCACTGAGGTTAGGCTGACTGCCTTGTAATTACTCAGTCTATCCCTTTCTCCCTTTTTAAATATGGTACAATGCTAGCTGTCCTCCAGTCCTCTGGCAGCACGCCTGTAGCCAGAGAGGATTGCAAAATTATGGTCAGAACCTCTGCTATTTCATCCTTTGCTTCCCTTAACAGTCAAGGATACATTTCATCCAGACCTAGGGATTTATCCACTTTCAAAGATGTTAATACTTCCTCTCTCACTATTTCATTTTATCTAATATTTCACACTCCTCCTCTCTAATTGCAATGTCTGTATTTGTCCCTCTCTTTTGTGAAAGCAGAAGTGTCTGTGAGGGGCCAGAGGTCCTAATCTATTTGTCTGGGACTCATAATGCTGACCGGTATGTGAAGGTGGCCGACATTTCAGATACATTTTGTTTCTCCTGGTTTGTTCTGTCTGCCTAGTGGAGCGGTGCTGAGATTGCATTACATTGCATTATTGCCACATTCAGTGTCAGTGTGGGAACATGTGATGAAGATATGAGCACGAGTCTCTCCCTCCATCTCCTGTGTGTACTGACTGGCTGCTCCTGCTGTCCTTCCTACCTGAGACTCCTGGATCGAGGTCTAATGGTTGGCGACTGCCGTCCCTCCTCATCAGCAATACTGTCTGTGCTGCGGAAGTGTTTGGACAGGAGGCGAAGCTCATCTGCTGTGGGCTGGAATGGCAGTTGATGCAAACGTTCCTGAGAGGAGGAGGACGACTGGAAAATATCACCACAATAGAAAGAAGAATGATTAAATTGAAAATTCACTGAGTGACAGACTGATAGATGCAGTGACTAGTGTTCATAATAAAAATGGAAAGTAGGAAGGATATGGGCACACGGGGGTCTCGCCTCACCACCCCTCACCCTGCCATTACTGTCCCTCTTTACCACCCCACCCCTTCCCTCTCCCCCAACCCGCTTTCTTCCCGACCCTCCCCTCCCCATCTCACCTCACCACCCCTCCCGATGAGAAGCTTTCCAGAGTGGTGAAGATTGAGAAACAGGCCAACATTCCCAAACGAGTGACTTACTGAGACGGTGGAGCTTGGAGTGTTGGTTCCATATCCTGATGATGGGAGTGAGGCCAAGGACCATCGTCGACCATCCACCCTGTGAATAAACAATTAGATTGTAGAGTTTCAGCTCAACAAGGTCATCATTACTGCCAAGAGGAACAGATTCTCTCAGAAAGCCAGCCAATCACAGCTCAGCCAATCACAGCTCAGCCAATCACAGCTCAGCCAGGCACGGTGCTGTTGATCTGAAGCTGAAGATCCCAGTAAACTGGATCCAGTCAAAGAAAATTGTTAGTCATTCAGATAAACTGAAACAACGGCCTGGGGTTGTGGGGGGGTGGGGGTGGGGGTGGGTGGGAGTTGGTCAGGGGTCTGGGGTTGTGAGGGGGGGGGGGAGGAGTTGGTCAGGGGTCTGGGGTTGTGATTCGGATCCTGGAGCCCGGCTGGTAGTCGGATTTGGGGTCGGTGGTCAGGACTGGGGTCAGGCATTGGGCCTGGGGCTGTTGCAGAGGCAGACCCCCAGTGCTACAGCTCTCACAGACTTGTGCCGTTAGTGAAAGGACCAATGAGAAGTGAAGGACTGCCAGTATCTGAAGAAACCGAGGATTCTGTTAGAGCCAAAAACAAGAGGAAAAGAGCCTCGATCCATTGGAGTGACTCCGGAAATCTCAACTCCGGCCAAAGCTCAGTTTAACTGTACATTGAGAGAGTCCAAGATTCTCCGCCCAGCCTTTGCTGAATGAACAAATCAGCTAGGTCTGGAGTACGGCTTGGATTGTAAGGGGAGTGGAACAGGACTGTGAGAATATTCATTTTCCCTATTTCCAAAATTCTTCCTGCTGGATCACTAACAACACTATGCAATATCCCAGAGATATGGATGGATTCCACAGGCAAGAAACTCTCATTACCTGCGAGCAAACGGGAAGTTGAGAGCTGCGCTGGTGGAGGAGTTCCTTGGACTGTCCGATGGGCTTCCAGCTAAACAAGATCATAAACAAATTATTAGGGAACATTTAATTAGGAAGTGACATCTAAAGTAAATAACCGTATTCCCTTTGGAAAAAATAAATAAGAAATTAGCTCACTCTACACTGTCCCCATCAAACACTCCCAGGACTGGTACAGCACTGGGTTGGCTGCTGCCTAATTGGAGGTGCTGAGTGCATCAATGAGGTGCAGCTGATTGTTGCTGTGTGCAGAGGCTGGAGGCTGTGTGACTGTTGCAAGAGGGAGAGACTGAGATTGAAACAAAGGTTTTTCCACATTGACAACAAAGGAAGGCAGAGAACTGGAAGAACTGGAAGCTCTTTTGTGAGTTTGTTTTATCCTGAAGTCTTTTTCATTGATTGTTGGGGGGGGGTGGCGGAAGAAGAGACCTGAAGACCTTGGGTGGGGCTGTATTGTCCAATAGGGAGCTCCTGTGTTTAACATCTTTGGATAGGGAGCTCCCTCCCCACCCCAACTACCGAGCCTGGGACAGCTGGAGCTGCCCAGGTGAAGAGACTTATTATCTCAACATTGAAAGAGGCGTGTGCCTTGGCAGCTTACAGTTGACCCAGGTGAAGACATCTCCCCACCCTCCCAACTGGAAGACCAGCTAAAAGACTTCTTTTAAAATACCAACAAAGACTGATTCCTCCTGGCCTTGCTCTCGCTCAGCCTCTTCCCCTGTGCTACAATCCTTTAAGTGTTTGCATTTTTGATTTATTATTGTATTAGCTCTTTTTTTGCTCTCAACACAGTGCGTGTAACTCTTCTACCCCATGACTTCTCAGTCCTCTCCGGTGGCGGGGCCCTCCTATGTTGCAGCAGCTGTGGCAGCCGCTCCTGTGGCCCCGTCACCATTTGAAATCTTAACAACAAAGCATGGGGTGAGAGTTACACCCACCCTACCATGACTATTGAGGCTTGCGTTAAGGCAATGGCTGAGGTTGTCGGCCCCTCGGCCATTGTGGCAGCCTCAAAGATGTACGGGAAGGCTGTGTTCTTCCTAAAGACCTTCCTAAAGGGTGGTATCCCTTGCCCTAAGTACGGGGTTCAAAGTGGGTGGGACTTTCCTGCCGGTGGACCCTCTGGGGCCACTGCGCAGCAGATAATGTTGTCAAACGTCCCGCCCTTCATTCCCAGTGAGCTCCCCCTCCCCCACCTGCACCAACTGGGGGAGGTGAGGTCGGGGATCACCCCAGTCCCGCTCGGTCTTCGGGAGCACAGCCTCTGACATGTCTACTCCTTCTGCCGCCAGCTATTTATGCAGCTGGTGTGGCAGGAGATCGTGGAGGGCCACTTCAGTGTGGAGTTCCAGGGGACGGCCTACCGCGTCTTCCGGACCTCGGACGGGGCGGGGTGCCATGTCTGCAAGGGGGTGGGGTATGTTCGTAAGAACTGTCCCAACCGCCTGGCCACCAACTCCAACTCGGCCCAGGGTGGCGCCACTGCACCTCATCCCACTCCCCCTAAATCTCCGACAGACACCGCTCAGTCGGTTCCGGAGGCTGTGATTTTCAGAGTCTCCGGCAGGGAGGGGAGTGCCCGTCCGGGTGGAAGGGGGGCGCAGAGGAAAAATAAACATCAAGAGGCGCATCCCCTGGACACCATGACACAACCCGAGCCTGAGCTCAGCCCAAGACCCGAACTCGGGGAGCCCACTTGCCCCAGGGCTGGGCTCAGGCCCACGGTGACTAAAGAAAAGGAGGGTATGGAGGCCTCTGATGACATGGAGGTCTCTGAGCCTTTGTGCCCAACTGGGAAAAAGAGGAGAAGGCCCTCGTTACAGAGGTAACACAGGGCCCTGAGGTGCAGGGCCCATCTGTTGGAGGGGAGCTGTCTCCTGTTTCGGGTCCCCAGGAGCCCCCTGCCACCACCACCAACATCAAGGCTACGAAGTCTGGGCAGGAGCTCCCAACCCCTCAGGATGGAGGGTAGGGGGAGGCCCCTGGACATGAGGCTCCTCCTGAAGGAGTAAGTGGAGCCCTGCTTGTGGTGGGGGAGCCTGGGGACGCCGCCCATCCTGCCACTGCTAATGGGTCGGGTGCCCTGAGGGAGGCGAGGGTGAAGCCCCAAAGGGTCGGCCCTCCCAGCCAGAAGACACCCGACCGGTTATAACCGAAAATGCTGCCCCATCTGCTGGACCTGTGGGCGTTGGCAGAGTGGGAGATGGCCTCCTCCCTCCACCTCCGGTCTTGGCTCCGGCTGGATTTCTGGAGTCAGGAACTTCCATCTCCCCTGGAACGCTCATTGGCCTGGGGACGGAGGTGGAGGGGGGTCCTGAACCGCTGGCACCACAGGCTCCAGTTCCATTCTAGAACCCAGAGAGGACTCCTCCGCCATTGATCCTGGGGGTGGGATCGTGACGGAGGCGGGACCAGCTGGCGCGGCCGGGACTTCCGCCCCACAGTGTGTGGTGGATGTGTCGGCTGCTGGCGGTGATGACCCGGAGGAGGATGGGGATTCGGTGTGGGGCACGGAGGACGATCTTGATTCGATCGCCAGTGAGCTGGTGGAGTCCCTCGTGCCTTCCACCGAGTCTCCTCTCATCCCCAAGGCAGATCTCCGGGATTTCCTCGTGGCTTGCAGGGGTTGCCGCAATAAAGTTCAGCTGGCCCTCGGTCATTTGTTGAGTCTGGCGCTGATCATCCAGTCTGTCCGTACCGCCCTCAAGAAAGCGGGGAAGGGCGCAGGCGTGAAACTGGTTGAGAGGCGCCGATTTAATGCGTTCCTTAATGGGTTACTGGGGGAGTGGAAGGCCAGGTACACTTCCACTCCCTCCTCACAGTGAGCTGTTGGTGACGGGTTTTAAGTACCTTTGACATGAAGATAACCATAGCCAGCCTCAACATCAACGGCAGCAGGGGGTCTCACCGCAGATTTCACAATCTCTCAGTCCTCAGGGAAGGGAGATACGCGGTGAGCTTTCTGCAGGAAACCCACACCGTTCCGGGAGACGAAGCCACCTGGCTCCTGGAGTGGCAGGGTGGGGTCTACATGAGTCACCTCACCCCTATTTCTAGTGGGTGGCTATCTTGTTGGCCCCGACTTTTCAGCCGGAGATCTTAGGGGTCAAGGAGCTAGTGCCGGGCCGATTGCTCCACCTCACCGTTCGCCTGGGTAGCGTGCCGCTCCTCTTTGTGAACGTGTACGCGCCCAGGCCTGGCGCGTTGCAAGAGCGCTTTTTTGAAGAAGTGTCCGTTCTCTTGAGCTCCATCGATAGCGGCGAGTGCATCATCCTCGGGGGGGATTTTAACTGCACCCTTGAGGTGGGGGATCGCTCCGGTCCCCAGCGTGGCCAAGCATCGGTGGAGAAGTTGAGGGAACTGAATAGCTCCCTTAACTTGGTGGACGTCTGGCGAAATCTCCATCCCGACTCCAGTGCCTTCACGTGGAAGTCTGGAGGAGGAGGGTCCCGAATCGATCGCCTCTACTTTTCGCAGGCGTACGTCTCCCGCGTCTCGGTGGCCTCCATGCAGCTGGTGCTGTGCTCGGACCACCACCTGGTGTGGGCGGAGTTCATTCCGCTCCGCACGCGATGGGGTCCGCGTACTGGCACTTTAACAACCGGCTGCTGTAGGACGACCGATTCCGAGACTCGTTCTGTCGATTCTGGGCCGACTGGAGAAGGAAGCAGGGGGGCTTCCCCTCCTTGAGGCTATGGTGGGATGTGGGCAAGACTCACATCCGCGTCTTCTGTCAGGAGTACGCGAAGGGGTCGACCAAGAGGCAGGAAGCCGAGATCAGGCGCCTAGAGAGGGAGGTGCTCGACTTGGAGTCCCGCCTCGGTCATGCCGTCATGGACCCGGCCCTGTGGCAGGCGTACAAAGAGAAGGGCGCGCTGAGGGACCTGCAGCTCATAGGGTCCCGAGGCGTGTACGTGAGGTCGCGGATCCAGATCCTGGAAGATTTGGACCGCGCCTCACCCTTCTTCTACTCGCTGGAAAAATGGCGGGGGGTCCGTAAGCAGCTCGTCGAGCTGCTGGCCGACGACGGATCCTCCATCACGGATCCGGAGGGAATGGGCCTCCTGGTCCGTACTTACTACAGTGCATTGTTCTCTCCTGATCTGTCCAGCGAGGACACACGCAGAGTTTTGTGGGAGGACCTGCCGCAGGTCAGCCCGGAGTGCACCGAAGGGTTGGAGGCTCCGCTCATGTTGGCGGAGCCGACTGGCGCCCTCCACCAGCTCTCGAGGGGCAAATCCCCAGGGCTGGATGGGTTGACCGTGGGTTCCTCAGAGTGTTCTGGGACATCCTGTGGGATGATTACGCACGGGTCCAGGGGGAAAGTCTGGCGACCGGGGAGATGCCCCTCTCGTGGCGCAGGGCGGTCACTGTCCTGCTGCCGAAGAGGGGCGATCTCCGCCTGCTTAAAAACTGGCATCCGGTCTCCCTCCTCAGCACGGATGATAAGATCTTTGCCCGGGCTATGTCTACCCGCCTGGGCTCCGTGCTGGCCCACATGATCCACCCGGACCAGTCCTACATGGTCCCGGGCCAGTCCATCCAGGACAACATCCACCTGGTCCGGGACCTGATCCATCTTTCCCAGAGGACTAGTCAGTCGGTCACCTTTCTCTCCCTCGATCAGGAGAAGGCGTTCGACAGGGTGGATCACGAATACCTTTTCGGGACTCTGCGCGCTTTCGGACTCGGGCCGCATTTCGTGGCCCAGGTCCAACTTTTATACGCCGCCGCAGAGTGTCTAGTCAAAGTTAACGGGTCCTTGATGGCGCTCCTTCGCTTTGGGAGAGGAGTGCGTCAGGGATGCCCCATGTCCGGCCAATTGTATACCATCTGCATGCAGCCCTTCCTGTGCCTGTTTCGCAGGAGGTTGACGGGATTGGCTCTGCGCGAGCCGGCCATGCGGGTCGTCCTCTCGGCTTACGCCGATGACGTGCACCTCGCGGTCACAGATCCCGTTGACTTGCGGAGGATACGCGACTGCCAGCAGATCTTTTCTGCCGCGTCCTCCGCGAGGATCAATTGGGAGAAATGTTCCGGACTCCTGGTGGGTCAGTGGCGGGTGGACTCCCTGCCGGGGGAGATGACACCTTTTGCGTGGAGCACCACACACCTCCTCTATCTGGGAGTTCACCTTAGCCCCGCTGAGGAAGCCTGGCCGGCAAACTGGCAGGTGTTGGAGGCGAAAGTCACCACTCGGCTGGGGCGCTGGACAGGACTGCTCCAAGTGCTTTCCTCCAGGGGCCGAGCGCTGGTCATAAACCAACTGGTGGCCTCCATGCTGTGGTACCAGTTGGTCACTTTGGCCCCGCCCCCTGCATTCGCCACCAAGATCCAGAAGAAACCCGTCGATTTCTTCTGGGGCAAGAGGAAACACTGGGTCTCTGCCGCGGTCCTGAGTCTCCCGATCGAGGAGGGCGGCCAGTCGCTGGTGTGCGTCCGCACCCAGGCTGCGACTCTCCGCCTTCGGACCCTGCAGAGATACCTGTACGCCGAGCGTCCTCCCAGATGGTGTGCGCTGGCGACGTATTTTTTCCGCCAGTGTCACTGCCTTCAAGACGACACTCAGCTCCCGGCGGAGACCGTTAGCCGCGCTTCTCTGACGGAGTTGCCTGTCTTTTACAGGAATCTATTCCGAGTCTGGAACATGGTCGCCTCCAGTCAGGCCGCTCGGCCAGAACTGGTCATTGGACCCAGGCCCCGAAACCCTCCTCAGGGGCCGGTCCCGCACAACCCGAGCCGCCTCTTGGAAATGCCCTCCGTGCCATTCCAATCGGCACGGAGGGGTTTCCTGGACGGGCTGCTCCTGCACACTCACCACTTCCTCGCCCTCGTCAGCCGGCCGGACACACCCTGGCGGTCCGCGTTGCCATCTGGCAGCAAGGGGAAATCCCAATGGCGGTCTCTCTACGCGTGAGTCTTCCTCCTTTACATCGGGGACCTAGGGTGGAGGGTGCTGCACAGAGCAGTCCCGTGCAATAGACTTTTAAGCAGGTTCACGGACTCCCAGGCCGCCTGTCCTTTCTGCGGCCTGGACGAGTCCGTATTCCGTGTATATATGGAGTGTGCGAGGTTGCAACCCCTCTTTGAGTATTTGAAGGGGCTGCTCCTCAAATTCTGGCTGCACTTCAGTCCCACGCTCCTGATCTTTGGGCCCCCGGGGCGGAGGGGCGTGGGCCGGGAGGAGGATCTCCTCGTTGGTCTGCTCCTGGGCGTGGCCAAGGTGGCAATTCACAGGTCCAGGCTGCGGGCCATCGGGGGGTCCATCCTCCCCGATTGCCTGCCCCTCTTCCGCGGTTACGTTCGCCCGGGTGTCCCTGGAGAAGGAGCATGCGGTGTCCGCCGGTTCGCTTGAGGCCTTCCGCGACTGGTGGGCACCACAGGGTCTGGAGTGCATCGTCAACACCGAGAATGGCATTTTAATTTGAGTTTTTGGTTTATTTCTGTTTTTAATAAAGTTATTTTAAAAATATAAGTATGTATATAAAGGGGGCCTGAGGAATAAAGGCCACCTTGACATAAAAGATATAAAAGGGACCTGGGGTATAAAGGCCACCTTATGAAAAAAAAAGAAAAAAGAAGAAAAAAAAACGGAGTTAGATACATTGTAAAGCTCCCTCTACACTGTCCCCATCAAACACTCCCAGGACAGGTACAGTACGGGGGTTAGATACAGAGTAAAGCTCCCTCTACACTTTTTTTTTTCTTTTACTTTTTTTTTCGTGGCCTTTCTACCCCAGGCCCCTTTTATATCTTTTATGTCAAGGTGGCCTTTATTCCTCAGGCCCCCTTTGTATACATATTTACATTTTTAAAATAACTTGATTAAAAACATATAAATAACCAAAAACTCAAATTAAAATGCCATTCTCGGCGTCGACAATGCACTCCAGTCCCTGCGATGCCCACCGGTCACGGAAGGCTTCAAGCGTACCGGTGGACACCGCATGCTCCTTCTCCAGGGACACCCGGACGCTCCCTCTACACTGTTGTGTCAAACACTCCCAGGGCAGGTATGGCATGGGTTGGATGCAGAGTAAAACCCCTCTACACTATCCATACAATCTATAGAGGAGTTCTCCAGTGTGTTAATTTTCCTTTTCCCACCCCTGTGTCCTCTATGAGAATGTTTACCAAACTGAGAACAGTTTTATGTTATGAGAGCCCGAAAACTAGGAACTGAACCCAGACTAACAAATTTATTTAAAGTAGGAACACCACTCACAAAGACAAGACCCTTCGAACTGATATTCCTTCTAAGTTTTCTTTGTTCTGCATGGCCTGTTTGTTGCAATGTACAGTCTCTTTAAGATTTTGCATGACTGTGCATGCTTGCATCTTAAAAGGAACATTGGTTATGCATGGCCTGTTTGTTCCCTGCGCGGTATATTCGGATTGCTGTGTGGCTGCACACTCACGTAGCTTAAAGTGAGCATTGCTTCAAAGAAAAAAAACCGGAAAAAAAACGGGGTTAGATACAGAGTAAAGCTCCCTCTGCACTGTCCCATCAAACACTCCCAGGACAGGTACAGTACGGGGTTAGACACAGAGTAAAACTCCCTCTACACTGTCCAGGTGATTAAAGTCTGCAGCTTCAGAGTAACCAGGAAAACACAGGTGGAAATAATTTAGTTAAACTAAAAGCAAGTGTGGCTTCATTGAGAACTTACAAAGTCAGAATAAAATATCTCTGCAATTTACACAAGGTGCCCCCATTAGTTCACCTTCTTCCATTCCTGGTAGTGACATGATGAAATGATAATGGAGTTATTGACCAATCAGAGCGATCGATCTCTATCAATAAGTCTGCAACAGATCCAGACATGAAGTGAGGAAACCCCCAAGTCGAGTCGCCTGTTCCTTCCGAGCAACGCTGCACTCCAAAATTACTCACTCTCTGTTATTTTCTGAAAGAAATCTATCTAATTTCCATTTGAGTAGATCATACTAACTGCTTCCTTTGCCCCCCAGTCTCTGCAGAGACTAAACCACCCCTTTAAAATCCCAGTGAGTCAAAACTTTCTTTGAAACTAATGCAAAATACTGCAGATGCTGGAAATCTGAAATTTAAAAAGTGCTAGAAAATATTCAGCAGATCTGGCAGCATTGGTGGAGAGAGAAACAGAGTCAGAACTTCTGGCAAAAGGTCATTGACCTGAAATGTTAAATCTGGACTGAATCTTAGGGCAAAGCCTGAGGGTCTGCTGCTTGGACCAGAAGCAGTAGCCGCTCTGCTTGGTCGGGGAGTGTGCTGGAGAACACAATTCTGTGGCAGCTGGCCAATTAACTGCCAGGAGGTGGAGGAGGCGTCCAATCAAGTGGCGGTGGCGGCGTGAGGTCACACCACTGTAAGTGCTGGTGCCATGTTTCCAGGGTTGTTGACACTCTCTGAAATTGTTCCTCCCACAAATGAAGCACGTGTTGAAAGCCTGAGGAAGGAAGCTTTTGGAGCAGTGGCAGAAGGAAGATCCCATGTTGCTCACGGTTCAGTGATGCCTCCCTGAAGGTTCTCCTCCAGGCTGCTCGGGGAAGGAGGGAGGTCCTCTTCCCCCGGGATGGGAGCAGCAGACGAGCCCGCCGGACCAAGCAAGGCTGATTGAAGATCACAGTGGTCTGAGGCTGTAGGGTTGTCCCTCAACCTGGCTATCGTGCTACAAACAGGTTAATGACCTCATGCGATCCACCAAGGTGAGTACAACACACATTGTTTTCCTTACAGCCTTACATGTGACAGTGAGATTGATAGAAAGGCATGCCCATCCAGTCACTGGTGTCATGCAGGTCCCCACTTGCCAAGAATGAGGCACACATTATTTCACTACATGAACATTAAAACTTAAAATTGCTGCTGGGAAGAAAAGAGGGCCGATCACAAGGTTTTGCCAGGTCCCATGCCGGAAAGACCTTTCTTGCATACCAGCAGACAGTGTTGGAACAAAGGACCCAGTCCCTGCTTCCCCAATACACAGACGACATGGTCAGGCCAGTTTAGTCACATGACTAACTGGCAGTTGAAGTTTTTTGAATTTGAACTTGCCACAGAGTTTTAAAACTCAGAACGCTCTTTGCTTCTGGACTGAAAAGATCTCTCTCCTGTCTGCTCCCATCTCTTTCTCACGGAACTGATGACCCAGTGAAGACACATGAACCCCAAGATAGAAAAGTCTCCGACAGTGAATAAGATTTAAGAAGAATAGTGGGCCCTAATGAAAAGCAAGAATTACCTACAAAAGGACTACAGTGAACTCGGAGCACAGTAACAAGAAACTCTTCTGATATTGCCTCAAACCTCTCCATTTTATTTCTCTCCTCTTTTCTGTCTCTATTTGCATAGAAACATAGAAAATAGGAGCAGGAGTAGGCCATTCGGCCCTTCCAGACTGCACCGCCATTCAATATGATCATGGCTGATGGTCCAAACTCAGTACCCTGTTCCCGCTTTCTCCCCGTATCCCTTGATTCCTTTAGCCCTAAGAACCATATCTAACTCTTTCTTGAATATATTTAATGATTTGGCCTCAACTGTTTTCTGTGGTAGAGAATTCCACAGGTTCACCACTCTCTGGGTGAAGAAATTCCTCCTCATCTCAGTCCTAAATTGCTTACCCCTTATCCTTAGACTGTGACCCCTGGTCCTGGACTCCCTCGCCATCGGGAACATCCTTCCTGCATCTAGTCTGTCCAGTCCTGTTAGAATTTTGTAGGTTTCTATGAGATCCCCTCTCATTCTTCTAAACTCTAGTGAATATAAGCCTAATCGACCCAATCTCTCTTCATACGTCAGTCCTGCCATCCCAGGAATCAGTCTGGTGAACCTTCGCTGCACTCCCTCCATAGCAAGAACATCCTTCCTCAGATAAGGAGACCAATACTGCACACAATACTCCAAGGCCCTGTATAATTGCAGCAAGACATCCTTGCTCCTGTACTCAAATCCTCTCGCTATGAAGACCAACATACCATTTGCCTTCTTAACTGCCTGCTGCACCTGCATGTTTACTTTCAGCGACTGGTGCACAAGGACACCCAGGTCTTGCTGCACCTCCCCCTTTCCCAATCTATCGCCATTCAGATAATAATCTGCCTTTCTGTTTTTGCCACCAAAGTGGATAATCTCACATTTATCCACATTATACTGCATCTGCCATGTATTTGCCCACTCGCCCAACCTGTCCAAATCACACTGGAGCTTCTCTGCATCCTCCTCACAGCTTACACTCCCACCCAGCTTTGTGTCGACTGCAAACTTGGATTTATTACATTTAATTTCTCATCTATATCATTAATATATATTGTGAATAGCTGGGGTCCTAGCACTTATCCCTGCGGTACCCCACTAGTCACTGCCTGCCACTCGGAAAAAGACCCGTTTATTCCTACTCTTTGTTTCCTGTCTGCCAGCCAGTTCTCTATCCATGTCAGTACCTTACCCCCAATCCCATGTGCTTTAATGTTTCATGCTAATCTCTTATGTGGGACCTTATCGAAAGCCATCTGAAAGTTCAAATACACCACATCCACTGGTTCTCCCTTATCTATTATGCTAGTTACATCCTCAAAAAATTCCAGTAGATTTGTTGGGCATGATTTCCCTTTCGTAAATCCATGTTGACTTTGTCCGATCATGTCATTGTTTTCCAAGTGCTCTGCTATTATATCTTTTATAATGGATTGTAGCATTTTCCCCACTACTGATGTCAGGCTAACCATCTATAATTCCCTGTTTTCTCTCTGCCTCCTTTTTTAAATAGTGGGGTTACATTAGCTAACCTCCAATCTGTCGGAACTGTTCCAGAGCCTATAGAATTTTGAAAAATGACCAGATTCAGAGTGTTTCGGTGCAGAGGGATCTGGGTGTCCTCGTGCATGAATCACAGAAAGCAAGAATGCAGGTAAAGCAGGTAAAAAGGAAGGCAAATGGAATTTTGGCATTTATTGCTAAAGGAATAGAATATAAAAGTAGGGAAGTGCTGCTGCAACTATACAAGGCATTAGTGAGACTTCACCTGGAGTATTGCGTACAGTTTTGGTCCCCTTTCTTGAGGAGGGATGTAGTTACATTGGAGGCAGTTCAGAGGAGGTTCACCAGACTGATTCCAGAGATGAGGGGTTTGTCTTATGAAGAGAGATTGAGCAGTTTAGGCCTTTAATCTCTGGAGTTTAGAAGAATGAGAGGAGATCTAATTGAGGTATATAAGATGATTAAGGGGACTGACAACGTAGACGTAGAGAGGATGTTTCCTCTTGCAGGGCAATCTAGAACAAGAGGTCATAGTTTTAGGATAAGGGGTGGCAGATTTAAAACAGAGATGAGGAGAAATTACTTCTCTCACAGGGTTGTGAGTCTGTGGAATTCACTACCCCAGAGTGCGGTGGATGCCGGGACATTGAGTAAATTTAAGGAGGAGATAGACAGATTTTTAATTAGTAATGGGTTGAAGGGTTATGGAGAACGGGCAGGAAAGTGGAGTTGAGGCCGAGATGAGATCAGCCATGATTGTATTGAATGGCGGAGCAGGCTCGAGGGGCTGAATTGTCGACTCCTGCTCCTAGTTCTTATGACCTTACTATTTCAAGGGCCACTTCCTTAAGTACTCTGGGATGTAGATTATCAGGCCCTGGGGCTTTATCATCCTTCAATGTTTGTGATATACATTAATGATTTGGAGGAAAGTATAGGTGGACTGATTAGCAAGTTTGCAGACGACACTAAGATTGGTGGAGTAGCAGATAGTGAAGGGGACTGTCAGAGAATACAGCAGAATATAGATAGATTGGAGAGTTGGGCAGAGAAATGGCAGATGGAGTTCAATCAGGGCAAATGCGAGGTGATGCATTTTGGAAGATCCAATTCAAGAGTGAACTATACAGTAAATGGAAAAGTCCTGGGGAAAATTGATGTCCAGAGAGATTTGGGTGTTCAGGTCCACTGTTCCCTGAAGGTGGCAACGCAGGTAAATAGAGTGGTCAAGAAGGCATACGGCATGCTTTCCTTCATCGGACGGGGTATTGAGTACAAGAGTTGGCAGGTCATGTTACAGTTGTATAGGACTTTGGTTCGGCCACATTTGGAATACTGCGTACAGTTCTGGTCGCCACATTACCAAAAGGATGTGGATGCTTTGGAGAGGGTGCAGAGGAGGTTCACCAGGACGTTGCCTGGTATGGAGGGCGCTAGCTATGAAGAGAGATTGAGTAGATTAGGATTATTTTCATTAGAAAGACGGAGGTTGAGGGGGGACCTGATTGAGGTGTACAAAATCATGAGAGGTATAGACAGGGTGGATAGCAAGAGGCTTTTTCCCAGAGTGGGGGATTCAATTACGAGAGGACACGAGTTCAAAGTGAAAGGGGAAAAGTTTAGGGGGGATATGCGTGGAAAGTTCTTTACGCAGAGGGTGGTGGGTGCCTGGAACGCGTTGCCAGCGGAAGTGGTAGATGCGGGCACGATGGCGTCTTTTAAGATGTATCTAGACAGATGCATGAATGGGCAGGAAGAAAAGAGATACAGAACCTTAGAAAATAGGCGACATGTTTAGAGAGAGGATCTGGATCGGCGCAGGCTTGGAGGGCCGAAGGGCCTGTTCCTGTGCTGTAATTATCTTTGTTCTTTGTTCTTTGTTCAATCCCATCAATTTCCCCAACACCATTTACCTACTAATACTGATTTCATACAGTTCCTCCTTCTCACTAGACCCTATGTTCCCCAACATTTCTGGGAAGTAATTTGTCTCCTCCTTTGTGAAGACAGAACCAAAGTATGTATTTAATTGGTCTGCCATTTCTTTGTTGCCCATTTTAAATTCCCCCGTTTCTGACTGGAAGGGACCCACATTTGCCTTCACTAATCTTATTCTCTTCACATACCTATGGAAGCTTTTACAGTCAGTTTTTATGTTCTCTGCAAGCTTACTCTCATACTCTATTTTCCCCTTCCTAATCAATCCCTTTGTCCTCCTTTGCTGAATTCTAAACTGCTCTCAATCCTCAGGTTTGCTGCTTGTCCTGGCCATTTTATATTTCTCCTCCTTGGATCTGAAATTATCCCTAATTTCTTTTGTAAGCTACGTATGAGCCACCCTTCCTGTTTTATTTTTGTGCCAGACAGGAATGAACAATTGTTGTCATTCATCCATGCGCTCTTTAAATGCTAGCCATTGCCTATCCAGTGTCAACCTTTTAAGTAACGTTCCCCAATCTATCATAGCCAACACGCGCCTCATACCTTCATAATTTCCTTTATTTAGATTCAGAACCCTAGTCTCGGAATCAACTCTCTCACTCTCCATCTTAATGAAGAATTCTGTCATGTTATGGTCGCTCTTCCCCAAGGGACCCCGCACTACAAGATTGTTAACTAATCCATTCTCAGAAGAGTGGAAGGGCTATAGGGGATTCGATTGTAAGGGGAGTAGATAGGCGGTTCTGTGGTCGAAAACGAGACTCCCTAATGGTATGTTGCCTCCCAGGTGCACGGGTCAGGCATGTCTCAGATCGGCTGCAGAACATTCTGAAGGGGGAGGGTGAACAGCCAGTTGTTGTTGTGCACATAGGCACCAATGATATAGGTGAAAAACGGGATGAGGTCCTACAAGCAGAATTTAGGGAGTTAGGAGCCAAGTTAAAAAGTAGGACCTCAGAGGTAGTAATCTCAGGATTGCTACCAGTGCCACATGATAGTCAGAGTAGAAATGAAAGAATAGTCAGGATGAATGCGTGGCTTGAGAGATGGTGCAGGAGGGAGGGGTTCAGATTTTTGGGACATTGGGACCGGTTCTGGGGGAGGTGGGACTATTACAAATTGGACGGTCAACACCTGGGCCGGACTGGAACCAATGTCCTTGGGGGTGCTTTTGCTAACACTGTTGGGGAGGGTTTAAACTAATGTGGCAGGGGGTTGGGAACCAAATGAGGATGTCAGTGGACAGTAAGGAGGTAATAACTAAAGCCTGTAAGGAACTAGATAATGAAGTCAGCGTGACTAAGGGAAAGAGTAGGCAGGGAGCAGATGATGAAAGCAAAGGGACTGGTGGTCTGAGGTGCATTTGTTTTAATGCAAGAAGTGCAGTAGGTAAGGCAGATGAACTTAGGGCTTGGATTAGTACCTGGGAGTATGATGTTATTGCTATTACTGAGACTTGGTTGAGGGAAGGGCACGATTGGCAACTAAATATCCCAGGATATCGATGCTTCCGGCGGGATAGAGAGGGAGGTAAAAGGGGTGGAGGAGTTGCATTACTGGTCAAAGAGGATATCACAGCTGTGCTGAAGGAAGGCACTATGGAGGACTCGAGCAGTGAGGCAATATGGGCAGAACTCAGAAATAGGAAGGGTGCGGTAACAATGTTGGGGCTGTACTACAAGCCTCCCAACAGCGAGTGTGAGATAGAGGTACAAATATGTAAACAGATTATGGAAAGATGTAGGAGCAACAGGGTGGTGGTGATAGGAGATTTTAATTTTCCCAACATTGACTGGGATTCACTTAGTGTTAGAGGTCTCGATGGAGCAGAATTTGTAAGGAGCATCCAGGAGGGTTTTCTAGAGCAGTATGTAAATAGTCCAACTCAGGAAGGGGCCATACTGGACCTGGTGTTGGGGAATGAGCCCGGCCAGGTGGTTGAAGTTTCAGTAGGGGACTACTTTGGGAATAGTGATCACAATTCCGTAAGTTTTAGAATACTCATGGACAAAGACGAGAGTGGTCCTAAAGGAAGAGTGCTAAATTGGGGGAAGGCCAAATATACCAAAATTCGGCAGGAGCTGGGGAATGTAGATTGGGAGCAGCTGTTTGAAGGTAAATCCACATTTGATATGTGGGAGGCTTTTAAAGAGAGGTTGATTAGCGTGCAGGAGAGACACGTTCCTGTGAAAATGAGGGATAGAAATGGCAAGATTAGGGAACCATGGATGACAGGTGAAATTGTGAGACTAGCTAAGAGGGAAAAGGAAGCATACATAAGGTCTAGGAGGCTGAAGAAAGACGAAGCTTTGGAAGAATATCGGGAATGTAGGACCAATCTGAAACGAAGAATTAAGAGGGCTAAAAGGGGTCATGAAATATCTTTAGCAAACAGGGTTAAGGAAAATCCCAAAGCCTTTTATTCATATATAAGGAGCAAGAGGGTAACGAGAGAAAGGATTGGCCCACTCAAGGACAAAGGAGGAAAGTTATGCGTGGAGTCAGAGAAAATGGGTGAGATTCTAAACGAGTACTTTGCATCGGTATTCACCGAGGAGAGGGACATGACGGATGTTGAAGTTAGGGACAGATGTTTGATTACTCTAGGTCAAGTCGGCATAAGGAGGGAGGAAGTGTTGGGTATTCTAAAAGGCATTAAGGTGGACAAGTCCCCAGGTCCGGATGGGATCTATCCCAGGTTACTGAGGGAAGCGAGAGAGGAAATAGCTGGGGCCTTAACAGATATCTTTGTAGCATCCTTAAACACGGGTGAGGTCCCGGAGGACTGGAGAATTGCTAATGTTGTCCCCTTGTTTAAGAAGGGTAGCAGGGATAATCCAGGTAATTATAGACCGGTGAGCCTTACGTCAGTGGTAGGGAAGCTGCTGGAGAAGATACTGAGGGATAGGATCTATTCCCATTTGGAAGAAAATGGGCTTATCAGTGATAGGCAACATGGTTTTGTGCAGGTAAGGTCATGTCTTACCAACTTAATAGAATTCTTTGAGGAAGTGACAAAGTTGATTGATGAGGGAAGGGCTGTAGATGTCATATACATGGACTTCAGTAAGGCGTTTGATAAGGTTCCCCATGGTAGGCTGATGGAGAAAGTGAAGTCGCATGGGATCCAGGGTGTACTAGCTAGATGGATAAAGAACTGGCTGGGCAACAGGAGACAGAGAGTAGCAGTGGAAGGGAGTTTCTCAAAATGGAGACGTGTGACCAGTGGTGTTCCACAGGGATCCGTGCTGGGACCACTGTTGTTTGTGATATACATAAATGATTTGGAGGAAAGTATAGGTGGTCTGATTAGCAAGTTTGCAGACGACACTAAGATTGGTGGAGTAGCAGATAGTGAAGGGGACTGTCAGAGAATACAGCAGAATATCGATAGATTGGAGAGTTGGGCAGAGAAATGGAAGATGGAGTTCAATCAGGGTAAATGCGAGGTGATGCATTTTGGAAGATCCAATTCAAGAGTGAACGATACAGTAAATGAAGAGAGGTTGAGTAGATTAGGATTATTTTCATTAGAAAGGCGAAGGTTGAGGGGGGACCTGACTGAGGTGTACAAAATCATGAGAGGTATCGACAGGGTGGATAGCATGAAGCGTTTTCCCAGAGTGGGGGATTCAAATACTAGGGGTCACGAGTTCAAAGTGAGAGGGGAAAAGTTTAGGGGGGATATGCGTGGAAAGTTCTTTACGCAGAGGGTGGTGGGTGCCTGGAACGCATTGCCAGCGGAGGTGGTAGATGCGGGCACGATGGCGTCTTTTAAGATGTATCTGGACAGATACATGAATGGGCAGGAAGAAAAGAGATACAGACCCTTAGAAAATAGGCGACATGTTTAGAGAGAGGATCTGGATCGGCGCAGGCTTGGAGGGCCGAAGGGCCTGTTCCTGTGCTGTAATTTTCTTTGTTTTTGTTCTTATTACACAATACCCAGTCTAGGATGGCCTGTTCTCTAGTTGGTTCCTCAACGTATTGGTCCAAAAAACAATCACGTACGCACTCCAGGAATTCCTCCTGTACAGTCTTATTGCTAATTTGGTTTGCCCAATCTATATGTAGATTAAACTCACCCATAATTCCAGTTGCACTCTTATTGCATGCGTCTCTAATTTCTTGTTTAATGCTATCGTCTGCATCACCATTGCTGTCTGGGGATCTATATACAACCCCCACCAATGTTTTCTGCACCTTGGTGTTTCTTAGTGCCACCCATACTGATTCCACATCAGGATTCTCTGAGCTAATATCCTTCCTCACTATTGTATTGATTTCCTCATTTATTAATAACGCTACTCCACCTCCTTTCCCTTTTTGCCTGTCCTTCCTAAATATTGGATACCCCTGGATATTCAGTTCCCATCCTTGGTCACCCTGCAGCCATGTCTCTGTAATCGCAACTATATCGTATCCATTTACATCTATTTGTGTGGTTAATTCGCCTGCCTTATTGTGAATATTCCGCGCATTGAGACACAATGCCTTTAGGCTTGTCTTTTTACATTTAGTCATCTTACCATTATTTCGCACTATGGCCCTATTTGTTTCTTGCCTTTGATTTCTATGCCTTCCATTTTTGCCTTTTTATTTCCTGTCTTTCATTTCTATCCTTGTTTCCTCCTCCTCAGTCTCCCCACTCAGGTTCCCATCCCCCTGCCATTCTAGTTTAAATCCTCCCCAACAGCATTAGCAAACGCCCCTGCGAGGACGTCGGTTCCAGTCCTGCCTGGGTGTAACCCGTCCCGCTTGTACAGGTCCCACCTTCCCCAGAACCGGTCCCGATGTCCCAGGAATCTAAATCCCTCCCTCCTGCACCATTTCCGCAGCCACGTATTCATCTGGTCTATCCTCCTGTTCCTATACTCACTAACACGTGGCACAGGAAGTAATCCTGAGATTACTACCTTTGAGGTCCTGTTTTTTAATTTAGCTTCCAACTCCTTAAATTCATCTTACAGGACCTCATCCCTCCTTCTACCTATGTCGTTGGTACTGACATGTACCATGACCACTGACTGTTCACCTTCCCCCTTCAGAATGTCCTGAAGCTGCTCCAAGACATCCTTGACCCTAGCAGCAGGGAGGCAACATACCATCCTGGAGTCTCATTTGCGGCCACAGAAACACCTGTCTGTTCCCCTTACAATTGAATCTCCTAACACTATGGCTCTCCCAGTCTTTTTTTCCTCCCCTGCTGTGCAGCAGAGCCATCCATGGTGCCACGAACTTGGCTGTTGCTGCTTTCCCTGGGAGGTCATCCCCCCCCAACAGTATCCAAAGCGATCCAAAGCGGTATATCTGTTTGAGAGGAGGATGGTCACAGGGGACTCCTGCAGTACCTGCCTGCGCCTACTACTCCGCCTGGTGGTCACCCATCCCATTTCTGCCTGTGCAGCCATTACCTGCGGTGTGACCCCCTCACTAAACATGCTATCCACGACATCCTCAGCATCGCGGATGCTCCACAGTGAATCCACCCGCAGCTCCAGCTCCGTAATGCGGGTAGTCAGTAGCTGTAGATGGATACACTTCCTGCACACATGGTCATCAGGGACACTGGAAGCATCCCTGATTTCCCACATAGCGCAGGAGGAGCAGATCACGGGTGCGAGCTCTCCTGCCATGACTTAGCCTTCGGTTAATTAGTTACTCCCTTTAAAAAATACTAATTACACTAGGGGCCTTGTTCTACTCCAAACACTACCCAGTACAATCTAAAATTCTTAATAGATTGCATTAATTAAAAAAAAAACACACTTTCGTAGCACTCACCTTATCCCTTGAGGTTTTTTCCAAAAAAAACTTTCCCCTTTTTTTTAAGCTATTTAAATGCACTAACAGCTGTTGCTTACCCAACCAATCACCTTGCAGGTTTCCCGTGATGTCACTGTAAGTTTTATTTTCCCTTCTTTCGAATCTCAGCATGCGCCGGCACAGAGAGACAGAGCGACTGAGACAGAGCCAGCCGCCACACACGTCTTCAGGTAAGTGAGGGCCTCGAGCCCCGCGCTCTCTTTTTCAGGTCCTGCTCCGGATCAGCTTCCTCCCAGGTCCACCAGCTGCTGCTCCGGTCTTCAGGTAAGTTTTGTGTGCATGTGCGTATCGCGTATGCATGCTAGCGTGGGGCGCAGCGTGCATCCATAGGCATTAACCAAATTAGAGTTTAAGTTTTAATAAATTTCATTTTTCTTCTTTAAACCTAAGAAAGCCTGTTTGTGACCATTTCTTTGCCTTATAATTGGAAAGCGATGAACAAGGATTCACCAAGGAGGAGCTCAAAACACAGTGTGTTTAAAAAACATAACCCTATTACAATAAGATCAGGTGAAGGCTAAAAGGGACCCCTAGACACCTTTCTCACCTGATCATAACGGAAATTGTGGGGCTCATCTGAGATTTTACCCACAGACAAACGAGAGAAATTGGAAGTGGAAAGCCAAATTGTTCCCAATGATAAAAGAGCAAGATTAATATAGATTTTCTTGTGTTTGTGTGTAATTGAATACTAACATGTCTGTAACTGAAGCTAGTAGCTCTCCAAGCCAGGGTGAAGTAACTTGTGATAAGTTAAAAGCACTGTCTACGGAGGAGTTGAGAAAAATGGCTGAGCAGTGTGAGATCACTATACATGGCAAGGCTAGGAAGTCTGAACTCCTAAGGCTGGTGGCCAACTATCTTTCCCTTGAATCTGAAGAAGCACAGGCAGAAAGAGAGGGAGAAGGAGAGAGCCTTCCAGAAGGAATGTGAATAAAATGAAAGACAGGAGAGATGAGAGAGAGAAAGAATTCGAAGAGAGAGAGAGCTGAAGCAGCTTGAGTTAATTAGGGGGCGGCAGAGTGACCCCAGTAAAAGCATGGCCAATATGGAGGAGCAGAATTCAGGGCTGGGTACAAAATTGCTAAAACTCGCTCAATTAATTCCAAAATTCAATGAGGAAGATGTGGAAACGTTTTTTGTGTCGTTTGAGAAACTGGTAAGGCAGCTAAAATGGCCAGCTGAGACCTGGTCTCTCCTATTGCAAAGCAAACTAACCGGAAAAGCCCATGAGGTTTATTCCTTGTTGCCAGATGAAAGTTCATCACATTATGAACTGACAAAAAATGCTGTCCTCGGGGCATATGAGTTAGTACCCGAAGTCTATCGCCAAAAGTTTAGGACCCTCAAAAAGCAAGCCAATCAAACTTATCTGGAGTTTGAAAGAAGTAAGCAACTGGCTGAGGGCTGTAAAAATATAGCTCAGCTATGAGACTCTCAGAGAAATAATCCTGTTAGAGGAATTTTAAAACTCTCTCCCATTCTCAATAAAGACCCATGTAGAGGAGCAGCGGGTCCAGAGAGCCCGGCCAGCGGCCGTTCTGGCCGATGAGTTTGCTTTAATTTCCGAAGAAGGGTCACTGACCCGAAACGTTAACTCTGCTTCTCTTTCCACAGATGCTGCCAGACCTGCTGAGTGAATCCAGCATTTCTTGTTTTTGTTTCAGATTTCCAGCATCCGCAGTATTTTGCTTTTATTGCTTTAATTTATGTTGGTTTCCCAGGGGAGAACCTTTCCTAATCACCCCCACAAATCCGAAAAGGACAAAGGGTGGGAAGATGATAGAAGCCCAGGCAGTCTTGGAAGAGAAAGGAAAGCAGGACACACAGGGGGCCCTCCTCCAGCCAAAAAAGAAGGTGCTGTGAGCAAGAGTGAGACCCAGAGACCCTGTGTGTTTCCATTGTAATAAAGCAGGGCATTTAGAAGCTGACTGCTGGGAATTAAAAGGGAAACTGGTAGGGTTAATCAGGGCACACCCGCTCAGTGAAGACTGGACCCTGATGCAAAACACAGCAGAACATGCTGTGGCTTTAACTGCAGTAAGTGTGCAACCCAGGAAGCTTACTATGGCCAGTGCAGGAAAAGTTAATAGGATTCTTGAAGGTTATCAGGGTTTTGTGTCTGAAGGGTAAGTAACCCAATACCGCTCAAGTGGGGCAAGCATGCCCACAGTGATTGTCAGGGACACAGGGGCCACCAGATCCATTTTACTGGGAAAAGGTCTGACCTTTCTCCCAGAGAGTGCAATGAAAACCAGAATGGTGGTGAATGGTATTGGACGGCAGTGTATGCCTGTACCTGTACACCGGGTGCACCTGGAATGTGACCTAGTTTCGGGACTGGTAACCATAGGGATTGTCCCTAGTTTGCCTGTGGATGGGGTTGACCTGTTCATAGGTAATGATCAGGCGGGGGTGCAGGTGGTAGCCTCTGTCCCCCCCACCGCCCCCCCCCACACTCCAGCAGTCAAAGAAAGACCGCAGGAGGGCAGAGACAGGGCAGTGGCAGGACATGGTCCCCTGCAGTTTCCTTGAATGTGTAGTGGATCAAGCCATGATCAAACCAGCTCCCCCAGAGAAGACTGTTTTGGCACTGCAGGCAAATGACCACGAGGTCTGCCTGTCTGAGATTTTCTTCGGAAAGTTAGGAGACCCAGGGAATGAATTAAATGGATTTTCCTTAGCTGAGGCTCAGAGCCGACCCAGTATTGCAAGAGTTAACACAGGCTGCCCAGTCTGAAAGTGAAGCAGAGGGAGTCCCTGATTGATACTATTTAAAGAATGAGATACTGATGAGGAAATCGAGTTCTCCTCACAGACCCGAGAGCAAGGAGTGGACAGTAGTTCACCAGTTAGTGGTGCCACAGATGTACCGGGGAGAAATATTAAGAAGGGCCCACGAGACTACAATGGCTGTACATGCCAGTATACGAAAGACCAAAGCCCGCATAAGACAGCAGTTTGACTGGCCAAAACTCCACAAAGATGTGGTGGAGTACTGCAGGAGTTGCCACATGTGCCAGGTTGAGGGGAAATTCCAACCTACAGTGAAACCTGCACCCCTAAGTCCTGTATCGGTGTTTGGAGGACCCTCCAGCAGAGGGCTGGTGAACTGTAAAGGACCCCCACCAAGAACAAAATGGGAGAGGCAGGCACAAGGCTGGCAAAATTTTAGAAAGAGAAGGGAAAAAAATGAACAAGAAGGCAGGTTAAAGGAAGTCTGGAAGGAATCCTGGATGAAAACCCCTACTGTCTGGTCAACCAACCCCGAAAAATGTGAAGAGTTAGACCCCACATCCTCCAATGTAAATACAGACTCTAGAAGCTCCCCACCAGGGTTGCTAACAGCATTTACAGGAACCTGCAGAGACAAAGAGAGACCTCTAGGGTCTCATAAACTGTGAGGGTGATGCCTCACCTAGTCGAAGTGCCACAGGAGTGTGCAGTCAGGTCTGCACAAATATCTGCAGGTAGGAATGTCCCAGAGAACAAAGGGGAGATTAACAAAGAATCCTCCTCCACAGCCAGAGGAAAAGGGAACCACCCATCCCCTGAAGGCAAAAGTATTTCCATGATTCAGAGAGTTCAGGATAGACCTGCCCACTACTAACTCTCCTGATAAAAAACATGACCTCAACAGGAACAAAAACCCGAGACAGTCTTGGCAATGGGCAAACTGAAGAAAAGCTTCCCCAAAGAACCACATGGCTACTGGAATGCCAAAAAAGGGGAAATTAAAGCAGTGCTGGCACCCAGAAAAGACCATTTTAATATGCTTTAAGATTGATGAATGAATGGAAATGAATGAGAGAAATGCATGTTTTTTCTTTCTGCATCTTATATTTCTCTCAAACCTTGTAATGAAATGCACCATTTTTTTTTCAATTCGCATTACATTCCCCTGGGTGTGGAGGTGTCATGCAGGCCCCCACCTGCCAAGAATGAGAGACATATTATTTTGCCACATGAATATTAAAATTTAAAATTGCTGCTGGGAAGAAAAGAGGGCCTATCACAAGGTTTTGCCAGGTCCCATGCCGGAAAGACCTTTCTTGCATACTAGCAGACAGTGTTGGAACAAAGGACCCAGTCCCTGCTTCCCCAATACACAGAAGACATGGTCAGACCAGTTTAGTCACATGACTAACTGGCAGTTGGAGTTTTTTGAATTTGAACTTGCCACAGAGTTTTAAAACTCAGAACGCTCTTTGCTCCTGGACTGAGAACATCTCTCTCCTGTCTGCTCCCCTCTCTTTCTCATGGAACTGAAGGCCCATTGAAGACACATGAACTCCAAGATAGAAAAGTCTCCTACAGTGAACAAGATTTAAGAAGAAACTGGGCCCCAATGAAAAGCAAGAATTATCTACAAAAGGACTACAGTGAACTCGAAGCAAAGTAGCAAGAAACTCTTCTGATATTGCCTCAAACCTCTCCATTTTATTTTTCTCCTGCTCTTTTCTGTCTCTATTTGCATGTGCGTATCAAGTATGCATGCTAGCGTGGGCAAGGCGTGTATCCGTAGGCGTTAACCGAATTAAGAGTTTAAGTTTTAATAAATTTCTTTTTTTTTCTTTAAACCTAAGAAGGCCTGTTTGTGCTCATTTTTTTGACTTATAATTGGAAAGCGGTGAACAAGGAGTCATCAAGGGGGAGCTCAAAACCCTGTTACAATAAGACTAGGTGAAGGTTAAAAGGGGCCCCAGACACCTTTCTCACCTGGTTGTAACAATAGAAACTCTAACTATCTGTCTTTCTATTTCTAGCTAGCTTTCTCTCGTACTCTAATTTTACCTTCCTTATCAACCTTTTAGTCATTCGTTGCTGTTTTTTATATTCTGTCCAATCTGCTGACCTGCCTCCCATCTTTGTGCAATTTTAGGCTTTTTCTTTAAGTTTGATACTATCTTTAACTGTTTTAGTTAAATACAGATGGTGGATCCCACCCTTGGAATTTTTATTTCTCGTTGAAATGTATCTATTCTGAAATATCCCCTTAAATGTCTGTCACTACATCTCTATTGACCTATCCCTTAACCTGATTTGCCAGTTCACTCTGCTTTCATGTCCTCATAATTGCCCTTATTTAAGTTTAAAATACTAGTCTTGGACCCACTCTTCTCTCCCTCAAACTGAATATCAAATTCAATCATATTATGATGGCTGCAACCCTAGGGGTGCCTTAATTATGTGATCATTAATTAATCCTATCTCGTTGCACAATACCAGGTCTAGAATAGCCTGCTCTCTGGTTGGTTCCAGGACGTATTGTTCCAAGAAATTATCCCGAAAACATTCTATGCACTCCTCATCTAGGCTACCTCTGTCCATCTGATTTTTCCAGTCTATATGTAGGTTAAAATACCCCATAATTATCGCTGTACCTTTCTGACAAGCTGCCATTATTTCTTCCTTTATACCCGCCCTACAGTGTGGTTAATGTTAGGTGGCCTGTACACCACTCCCACAAGTGACTTCTTGCCTTTTGGTTTCTCATCTCTACCCAAACTGCTTCTACATCCTGGTTTCCTGAACTTAGGTCATCCCTCTCGATTGCGCTAATACCATAATTAATTAACAGAGCTCCCTTTCCACCTTTTCCTAGCTTCCTGTCCTTCCTAAATGCCATGTATCCTTCAATATTCAGGTCCCAATCTATGACGTCCTACAGCCATGTCTCTGTAATGGCTATCAGATCGTACTTAATTATTTCTGACTGCGCTCTCAGTTCATTTGTTTTGTTTCGAATGCTACGTGCATTAAGATACTGAGCCTTTAGTTGTGTCCTTTTATTATTTTTGTAACCTCTCGCCTTATCTGTTGATTTACTCTTAGATTTGTACGCTCTGTCCCTTCCTGTCACAGTCTGTTTATCATTTCCCATATTAATACCTTTCTTTCTTGCCTGAAGCATACTGAAGGGCTCCGAACAGGTATCTGAACAGACGCTCGAGTTGTCTCATGGCAGATGTTGTACCTCTTCTCTGCATCAGTGCTTGGGTTCCGTACAGGCATCAGTGGGTAGCCCTTGTCGCCCAGTATCCATCCTTGAAGGCACGCTGGGGGCCTGAAAAACTCTGGCACCTGGGACTGCCTTAGTATGAAGGTGTCATGCTTGCTTCCCAAGAACTGCGCGCATGCCTGCAGGAAATTTGTGTCGGTCGCAGACCAGTTGTACGTTGAGTGAGTGGAAGCCCTTCCTGTTGATGAAGGCTGCAGCCTGGTCCATGGGAGCCTTGATGGCCACGTGCATGCAGTCAATGATACTCTGCAGCTGGGGGAATCCGGCCCCAAATCCAGTGGCCCTCTCATTTTGACTTTCTGGGTCAGTGCGATAGTGCATGTACTGGCTGTCCCTCTTGAAGATGGCATTGGGAGATCTCACACATATCTCCAGTGGATCCCTGGAATGATCCTGAGGCACAGAAATTCAATGCGACGGTGACCTTCAGTGCCACTGGCATTGAGTGGCCCATCACTTCCCATGGGGCTCAGCTCATCCTCCATCATGACATACAGCTCTGACAGCCTCCCTGGAAAGGCAAAGTCTTTGGTGACCCTGCTGCTCCGACATTTGCAGGTAGTTGAGTCTCGGATGGTAGACCAGCTCTGGTGGGTAACCTCTTCTGCGCCCATGAGGCTGGTTGTGTGCCCCTCTGCACCCTCCTCCTGCTTTCCCCCTCTCTTCCCCAAAACTGAGACTGAAGTTCCTGGCAGCCCTCAGGTTGTTGCCTTTGGCTGCTGCTCTTCCACTCTCTCTCGTTCCTCCTCACTGGTGTTCCCAGTGCCTGAGTGAATGAGGCCCATGGCAGATAGTTGCACTCAGTTTCCTGGCCCTCTCACCACCCCTACCCCCCACCCCACTGCCTCTTACAAGACTGCACTCGAGTAGTATGCCCTCGATCTGCTGGAAAGTTTGTCCCTGCTCCCGATTGCCACTGCCAATGCCCAAGCTGTTCCGCCCTCCCTGCCAAGCTATGCGAGCATTCTCTAAGGCTGCTGTCTGGAGCAAGCACTGACCTCCTGCTAATTCACTGCCTCTAAGTACCTGCCAAGGCTCTGAAGCCCTGTGGTTCCTGTGCACTCTTTGTAAAATCTGAAAACCCCAGTAAAATTGCAGTTAATCGCCTGGTTAACAGTCTTAATTACCTTCCCACCACAACTGAGCAAGGGTGCTTCTGCCCTGCCGGCCGCTCTTCAGAATATCTGATTGCGAAGTAGGCATCAGACTTCCGTCCCGATGTCTTTCGCTATAATATTCTGACCCCTCCTGCCTTCCAGCTCATTGCAAGAGGGCCATCCACAGATGCTGCCTGACCTGCTGAGTGTTTCCAACATTTTCTGTTTTAATTTCTGCTCCTTTAAATTCCACTAAGACAAAACCACCCTTGTAAAATCCTGCACCCCCCCCAACTCCAAATATTTTACAAAGTTCACTTTCTGGTGGTGGCCTGTAGCAGATGAGGCCACATGGGGACCTGATTTTGCTGACTGCAGTCAGGCTGAGACCTGCAGAGTTCAGGGCAAAGGGGCATCACACAGTCATCAGCTCCTTATCTACCAAGGGGCTAATTCCTGGTTCAGGTGTGGGCCCTGGATGCCTCTATCAATATGGTTGCTTTATGCACTCATCTCAGAAAGTGTACATCTCAGAAAGTGTACATCTCAGAATGTGTACATCTCAGAAAGTGTACATCTCAGAAAGTGTACATCTCAGAATGTGTACATCTCAGAAAGTGTACATCTCAGAATGTGTACATCTCAGAATGTGTACATCTCAGAAAGTGTACATCTCAGAATGTGTACATCTCAGAAAGTGTACATCTTAGAATGTGTACATCTCAGAAAGTGTACATCTCAGAATGTGTACATCTCAGAAAGTGTACATCTCAGAATGTGTACATCTCAGAATGTGTACATCTCAGAAAGTGTACATCTCAGAAAGTGTACATCTCAGAATGTGTACATCTCAGAAAGTGTACATCTCAGAAAGTGTACATCTCAGAATGTGTACATCTCAGAATGTGTACACGCCATCTGCCATGTTGGGGTAAAGCAGCCTCAGCATTGTTGAATTTTTACAGCAATAAATCTATTCTGTCTGATTACTGTCTCAGCAGCCTCCAACCAGTCATCAGTAAAGTGATGGAAGGAATTATCGATTGTATCATCAGCCTATTCACCAACAAACAGCTCACTGACACTCAGTTCTGGTTCCATCAGAACCATTTATTTCAAGACCTTATTGCAGTCTTGACCCAGACATGGACACGAGCTGATTACCAGAGGAGAGATGAGATTGATTGCCCTGGACTGAGGCAGCATTAAACCGAGTGTGGCTCCAGGGAGTCCCAACAAAACTAGCCAATAGATGCTTATGACTCACTGGAACAGGTGCAGGTATAACAACACAAACGAAGCTCAACAACACTGGCACAGTGGCAGCAGTGTGCACCATCTACAAGATACACTGCAGCAACTCACCAACGTTCCTTCAACAGCACCTTCCAAACTTATGACCTCTCCACTTAGAAGGACAAGAGCAGCAGATGCATGGGAACACAACCACTTGAAAGTTCCCCTCCAAGACACACACCATCCTGACTTGGAACTATATCGCCGTTCCTTCACTGTCACTCGATCAAATCCTAGAACTCCCTTCCTAACAGCACTGTGGGTATACCTACACCCCAAGGACTGCAGCGGTTCAAGAAGGCAGCTCACCACCACCTTCTCAAGGGCAATTAGGGATGAGCAACAAATGCAGGCCTAGCCAGTGACTCCCACATCCTGTGAATGAATTTTAAAAACTTGTCAGTGAGGGAAGAGGGTGAGCTGAGGGTCAGTTCCTGTCTGGTCTTACAGACCACCTGCTTTCATGGATTGAAGCACAAGTAGATTCTCTCGCAGAAAGTCAAACCGTGCCACTATTTACTCAGAGTGATGAAACAAAAATCTACCCCAGTGGGTCAGTGCAGCCCAGGACAGGAGCACTGGATCAATATAGATCAATGACCAGTTACTACTGGAGTAACCTCACTGGGGTAAACACTTTCTTGCATTGTCTGAAGTCGACAGCAATCGGCCACAAGTGTCTATAGCTCGTTCCCTGGGGTTGGGGTTTCAGTGTTAAGGTCATACAGGGAACTTGTTTTTATGGCCTTGTTGATGAACATTTCCTGCTGCAATATCGATCACACAGAGTAGGGACTTCTTTAGAAAGATTTCAGAATGGGGATTTTCATTTTAACATCCCACTCCACCCTGCCCCCAGTAACTGCAAGTCCTTGACAAGAAACAAAGGATTGATTAGAAATGGATCTGAACAATCTTTTACCTGTTGGTAGAGAGAGCGGTGACAGAGGCCGAGAGAGACTGGGTGATGGCGAGCTTACCACCAGGCTCTTCCTGTTGCTGCGGCAACTGAGAAATCAAAACATTAACATTCAGTCAGAGACAGCTGGAAACTGGAGCAACATCAGAGCAGGAGCTGGGAAACCGGAGCAGGATCTGGGAAACCGGAGCAGGATCTGGGAAACCGGAGCAGGAACTGGAAAACCGGAGCAGGAGCTGGGAAATCGGAGCAGGAGCTGGGAAAGTGAAACAGGAGCTGGGAAACCAGAGCAGGCGCTGGGAAAGTGGAGCAGGAGCTGGGAAGCCAGAGCAGGAGCTGGGAAAGCGGAGCAGGAGGTGGGAAAGCGGAGCAGGAGATGGGAAACCAGAGCAGGAGCTGGGAAACCAGAGCAGGAGCTGGGAAACCGGAGCAGGATCTGGGAAACCGGAGCAGGATCTGGGAAACCGGAGCAGGATCTGGGAAACCGGAGCAGGATCTGGGAAACCGGAGCAGGAACTGGAAAACCGGAGCAGGAGCTGGGAAACCGGAGCAGGATCTGGGAAACCGGAGCAGGATCTGGGAAACCGGAGCAGGAACTGGAAAACCGGAGCAGGAGCTGGGAAAGCGGAGCAGGAGCTGGGAAAGTGAAACAGGAGCTGGGAAACCAGAGCAGGAGCTGGGAAACCAGAGCAGGCGCTGGGAAAGTGGAGCAGGAGCTGGGAAGCCAGAGCAGGAGCTGGGAAAGCGGAGCAGGAGGTGGGAAAGCGGAGCAGGAGATGGGAAACCAGAGCAGGAGCTGGGAAACCAGAGCAGGAGGTGGGAAAGCGGAGCAGGAGGTGGGAAAGCGGAGCAGGAGCTGGGAAGCCAGAGCAGGAGGTGGGAAAGTGGAGCAGGAGATGGGAAACCAGAGCAGGAGCTGGGAAACCAGAGCAGGAGCTGGGAAACCAGAGCAGGAGGTGGGAAAGCGGAGCAGGAGATGGGAAACCAGAGCAGGAGATGGGCAAGTGGAGCAGAATCTGGGAAAGCGGAGCAGAAGCTGGGAAGCCAGAGCAGGAGGTGGGAAAGTGGAGCAGGAGATGGGAAACCGGAGCAGGAGATGGGAAACCAGAGCAGGAGGTGGGAAAGCGGAGCAGGAGGTGGGAAAGCGGAGCAGGAGATGGGAAAGCGGAGCAGGAGATGGGAAACCAGAGCAGGAGATGGGAAACCAGAGCAGGAGATGGGAAAGTGGAGCAGGAGATGGGAAACCAGAGCAGGAGATGGGAAAGTGGAGCAGGAACTGGGAAACCAGAGCAGGAGCTGGGAAACCAGAGCAGGAATAGGGAAAGTGGAGCAAAATCTGGGAAAGCAGAGCAGGATCTGGGAAACCGGAGCAGGAGCTGGGAAACCAGAGCAGGAATAGGGAAAGTGGAGCAGAATCTGGGAAAGCAGAGCAGAATCTGGGAAAGTGGAGCAGGACATGGGAAATCAGAGCTGGAGCTGGGAAACCGGAGCTGGAGCTGGGAAACCAGAGCAGGAGCTGGGAAACCAGAGCAGGAACTGGAAAACCAGAGCAGGATCTGGGAAACCAGAGCAGGCGCTGGGAAAGTGGAGCAGGAGATGGGAAACCAGAGCAGGATGAACGCAAAGGGAGTGGTGGTCTGAGGTGCATATGTTTTAATGCAAGAAGTGTAGTAGGTAAGGCAGATGAATTTAGGGCTTGGATTAGTACCTGGGAGTATGATGTTATTGCTATTACTGAGACTTGGTTGAGGGAAGGGTATAATTGGCAACTAAATATCCCAGGATGTCGATGCTTCAGGTGGGATAGAGAGGGAGGTAAAAGGGGTGGAGGAGTTGCATTACTGGTCAAAGAGGGTATCACAGCTGTGCTGAAGGAAGGCACTATGGAGGACTCGAGCAGTGAGGCAATATGGGCAGAACTCAGAAATAGGAAGGGTGCGGTAACAATGTTGGGGCTGTACTACAGGCCTCCCAATAGCGAGCATGAGATAGAGGTACAAATATGTAAACAGATTATGGAAAGATGTAGGAGCAACAGGGTGGTGGTGATAGGAGATTCTAATTTTCCCAACATTGACTGGGATTCACTTAGTGTTAGAGGTCAAGATGGAGCAGAATTTGTCAGGAGCATCCAGGAAGGTTTTCTAGAGCAGTATGTAAATAGTCCAACTCGGGAAGGGGCCATACTGGACCTGGTGTTGGGGAATGAGCCCGGCCAGGTGGTTGAAGTTTCAGTAGGGGACTACTTTGGGAATAGTGATCACAATTCCGTAAGCTTTAAAATACTCATGGACAAAGACGAGAGTGGTCCTAAAGGAAGAGTGCTAAATTGGGGGGAGGCCAACTATCCCAAAATTCGGCAGGAGCTGGGGAATGTAGATTGGGAGCAGCTGTTTGAAGGTAAATCCACATGTGATATGTGGGAGGCTTTTACAGAGAGGTTGATTAGCGTGCAGGAGAGACATGTTCCTGTGAAAATGAGGGATAGAAATGGCAAGATTAGGGAACCATGGATGACAGGTGAAATTGTGAGACGAGCTAAGAGGAAAAAGGAAGCATACATAAGGTCTAGGTGGCTGAAGAAAGACGAAGCTTTGAAAGAATATCGGGAATGTAGGACCAATCTGAAACGAGGAATTAAGAGGGCTAAAAGGGGTCATGAAATATCTTTAGCAAACAGGGTTAAGGAAAATCCCAAAGCCTTTTATTCATATATAAGGAGCAAGAGGGTAACGAGAGAAAGGATTGGCCCACTCAAGGACAAAGGAGGAAAGTTATGCGTGGAGTCAGAGAAAATGGGTGAGATTCTAAATGAGTACTTTGCATCGGTATTCACCGAGGAGAGGGACATGACGGATGTTGAGGTTAGGAACAGATGTTTGATTACTCTAGGTCAAGTTGGCATAAGGAGGGAGGAAGTGTTGGGTATTCTAAAAGGCATTAAGGTGGACAAGTCCCCAGGTCCGAATAGGATCTATCCCAGGTTACTGAGGGAAGCGAGAGAGGAAATAGTTGGGGCCTTAACAGATATCTTTGCAGCATCCTTAAACACGGGTGAGGTCCCGGAGGACTGGAGAATTGCTAATGTTGTCCCCTTGTTTAAGAAGGGTAGCAGGGATAATCCAGGTAATTATAGACTGGTGAGCCTGACGTCAATGGTAGGGAAGCTGCTGGAGAAGATACTGAGGGATAGGATCTATTCCCATTTGGAAGAAAATGGGCTCATCAGTGATAGGCAACATGGTTTTGTGCAGGGAAGGTCATGTCTTACCAACTTAATAGAATTCTTTGAGGAAGTGACAAAGTTGATTGATGAGGGAAGGGCTGTAGATGTCATATACATGGACTTCAGTAAGGCGTTTGATAAGGTTCCCCATGGTAGGCTGATGGAGAAAGTGAAGGCGCATGGGGTCCAAGGTGTACTAGCTAGATGGATAAAGAACTGGCTGGGCAACAGGAGACAGACAGTAGCAGTGGAAGGGAGTTTCTCAAAATGGAGACGTGTGACCAGTGGTGTTCCACAGGGATCCGTGCTGGGACCACTGTTGTTTGTGATATACATAAATGATTTGGAGGAAAGTATAGGTTGTCTGATTAGCAAGTTTGCAGACGACACTAAGATTGGTGGAGTAGCAGATAGTGAAGGGGACTGTCAGAGAATACAGCAGAATATAGATAGATTAGAGAGTTGGGCAGAGAAATGGCAGATGGAGTTCAATCAGGGCAAATGCGAGGTGATGCATTTTGGAAGATCCAATTCAAGAGTGAACGATACAGTAAATGGAAAAGTCCTGGGGAAAATTGATGTAGAGAGATTTGGGTGTTCAGGTCCATTGTTCCCTGAAGGTGGCAACGCAGGTCAATAGAGTGGTCAAGAAGGCATACGGCATGCTTTCCTTCATCGGACGGGGTATTGAGTACAAGAGTTGGCAGGTCATGTTACAGTTGTATAGGACTTTGGTTCGGCCACATTTGGAATACTGCGTGCAGTTCTGGTCGCCACATTACCAAAAGGATGTGGATGCTTTGGAGAGGGTGCAGAGGAGGTTCACCAGGATGTTGCCTGGTATGGAGGGCGCTAGCTATGAAGAGAGCTTGAGTAGATTAGGATTATTTTCATTAGAAAGACGGAGGTTGAGGGGGGACCTGATTGAGGTGTACAAAATCATGAGAGGTATAGACAGGGTGGATAGCAAGAAGCTTTTTCCCAGAGTGGGGGATTCAATTACTAGGGGTCACGAGTTCAAAGTGAAAGGGGAAAAGTTTAGGGGGGATATGCGTGGAAAGTTCTTTACGCAGAGGGTGGTGGGTGCCTGGAACGCGTTGCCAGCGGAGGTGGTAGACGCGGGCAGGATAGCGTCTTTTAAGATGTATCTAGATAGATACATGAATGGGCAGGAAGCAAAGAGATACAGACCCTTAGAAAATAGGCGTCATGTTTAGATAGAGGATCTGGATCGGCGCAGACTTGGAGGGCCGAAGGGCCTGTTCCTGTGCTGTAATTTTCTTTGTTCTTTGTTTTTGTTCAGGAACTGGAAAACCAGAGCAGGCGCTGGGAAAGCGGAGCAGGAGATGGGAAACCAGAGCAGGAGCTGGGAAAGCGGAGCAGGAGGTGGGAAAGCGGAGCAGGAGGTGGGAAAGCAGAGCAGGAGCTGGGAAAGTGGAGCAGAATCTGAGAAAGCAGAGCAGGAACTGGAAAACCGCAGCAGTAGCTGGGAAACCGCAGCAGGAGCTGGGAAAGCATAGCAGGAACAGGGAAAGTGGAGCAGGAACTAGGAAACCAGAGCAAAAACTGGGAAAGTGGAGCAGAATCTGGGAAAGCAGAGCAGGAACATACGCAAAAATACATGAAAGTTACATCACTGAAACAAGTCATTAGCTCAACCAGTCGATGCCAGTGTTTCTCCCTCCATGGGATGGTATAATTCCATTCACATTTATCCACCCTGTTCTGATATTCCTTTGTCCACCTTTCCATCGAACCATAGAAAAATTACAGCACAGAAGGAGGCCATTCAGCCCATCGTGTCTGCACCAGCTGAAAAATCTAGCCAATCAATCTAATCCCACCTTCCAGCACCTGGTCCGTAGCCTTGCAGGTTACAGCACTTCAGGTGCAGGTCCAGGTACCTTTTCAATGAGTTGAGGATTTCTGCCTCCACCACCGATCTGGGCAGTGAATTCCAGACACTCACTACTTTCTGGGTGAAAATGTTTTTCCTCATGTCTCCTCTAATCCTTCTACCAATCACCTTAAATCGGTGCCCCCTGGTAATTGACCTCTCTATCTAGGCCCCTCATAATTTTGTACACCGCAATTAAGTCACCCCTCAGCCTCCTCTGTTCGTGTGAGTGCGAGGTACAAGCTCTGTGACGTAAGGAGATATATACTAAAGTTTGGAACAGCAGCATTCTTCCACAGAGAGACAGGGAGGCTGTGTGATCTATATTTCTGTCTTGATGTTACTGAGTCCCTTAACTCTCTCGAAAGCACAATGTACAGAAGACCATACTGCACTGTGATAATTCAGCTTACTTCTTTCCTCTCACGCATGTGATGTTTTTCCTATGCCTGCCACACTGTGGCCTCTCTGTATGAATTTGACAGTGCTAAATCCACTGGAGCTTCATTGAGACAGCCCAAACTCAGTTTACAACCTTGCAGGCAAAAGCGAAAGGAGACCTTCATTCACATCAAGCTGAGCTGCATCTGAAGCCAAGTCCCACCTCATTGACCACATGGGTAATTCCTTATCCTCTTCCCATCTCCAGACCTAGATGAGCTCACCTTTTAAGGTTCTCCTGAATGTTGACACAGTTTCTGTCTCAACCACTAACCCTGGGAGTAAATCCACAACCTCACACGCTCTCTATGGGCTTTCCCCTGCCCTCTGATCCAAATGAAGTGTTAAACCAAGACCCTGTCTGCCCTCTCAGGTGAATATAATAGATTGCACTTCCACTATTGGAATAACAGGGGAGTTCATCCCAATGTGCTGTAGCCAAAATCCATCGCTTAACCAACATAGAAAAACAGATAGTCTGGTCACTTTCTCATTGCTGTTTGTTGGATCTTGATATGCACAAGTTGGCTGCCATGTTTAATAAATTACAACAGTGACTATGCTTCAAAATTATTGAATTGGCTGTAAAAAGCTTTGGGACATCCTAAGGTTGTGAAAGGTGCTATAGAAATGCAAGTTTTTTTTTCTTATATTTAATCTTGAATCAATGGCCCCTTGTTCTAAACCCCTTAGCTGCTGAAAACAGTCTGCTTCTACCTCCCCAGTCCCATCCATTCATCATATTAAATACTCTATCATTTCACCCTTTAACCAGCATTATTCTCACAAAAAGATCCCACTTGGAGATGGGATACATTGGGAACAAGGACAATATTGGGAAACAGGAGACAGGAGTTGGAAGTTATAGAGTCAGAAGTACAACTTCGCAATACCTGGCAGCAATAACTTGCATTTTTATAGCACCTTTAACATGGTAAAATGTTGCAAGGCACTTCACATCAACGCCATCAAACAAAATTTTGACACCGAGCCACATAAGCAGATATTAGATCAGATGAGCAAAAGCTTGGGCAAAGAGGTATGTTTTAAGGAGTGTCTTAAAGGAAAAATGAAAGGTAGAGAAGTGGAGGTTTAGGGAGTGTCATGAAAGCCCTATGTGCCAAATAGAAAATATTAATTTCATCAGTTGGAACCTTGCCTTAGACTTTGCTGGAAATTCTTACAAATAGTATTTTTAAAAAGTAAACAGGCAGCCAAGATGGCCACTGCAACTTACATTTGAAACCACCAAAAACCCAGACTGGAGACAACATAACTGACTCAACCTAGCCATAACAATGGGGTACTCTCTGATTAAATTACCTGAAATGACCTTATCTGAATGGTCATCATGGGCCATCGACACCCATTGACTTTGAAAGAGCCAACCCCCACCAAGTGTGACTGAACAGCTTGAGGGGTAGAGCCTTGAATCTCAGAGAAGATTTCAGAGGACCTCATTAACACTGCAAGGAGGTTTGGTAATGTCATGTGACTGCTTGTGCAGCCCTGGGGAAACTGTAAGCTTTTTCAGACAGAATGCAGAGAGGACTAACTGGAAAAAGCCATCAATGAAGCAGCTCTCTCTCTCTCTCTCTCTCTCTCTCTCCAGTCAGACCACCACAGCCAAAAACTAGGGGACAAGGATCAAGCCCTCTCTTCTGCCTTCCGGAGCCCTGAGAAGCAAGCCTGCAACTGTGCACGTGGCCCAGTGAGGCCTTCAGGGCTACAATTTCAACCCAGGGACTGATAAACTGTATTTAAATTCCATTTATTCCAGACTCTACTCCAACCACCAAAGCTGTTTTCCCTTTGTATTCTATTTGTGTGTGTGTGTGGCTCTTTTGTAAATGTGTGCGAGAATTTTTTTAAACCGAGGCATTTCTGATCAGGGAGCCAATGTAGGTCACAGAATCACAGAATTGTTACAGCACAGAAGGAGGCCATTTGGCCCATCATGTCCACATGAGGTCAGCAAGCATGGGGTAATAGGTGAATAGGAATTGGTAGAAGTGAGGATACGGGGAGCAGAGTTTATGGAGGTTGGAAGATGGGAGGCCGGACAGGAGAGCATTGGAATAGTCAAGTCTGGAAGTAACAAAGGCACGGACGAGGATTTCAGCAGCAGGGGCGAAGTTGAGCAATGTTATGGAGGTGGAAACAGGCAATCTTAGTGACGGTGCAGATCTGCAGTCGGAAGCTGATCTTGGAGTCAGGTAGGACACTAAGGTTGTGATCAGTCTGGTTCAGCCTCAGATAGTGGCCTGGCAGACAAATAACCTCAGTGCCTAGGGAGCAGAATTTACGTTGGGGACTGAAGACAATGCCTTCAGTCTTCCTAATATTTAGTCGGAAGGATTTCTGCTTGTCCAGTGCTGGATGTCGGAAAAGCAGTCTGATAATTTAGAGATGGTGAAGGGGTCGAACAAGGTGGTGGTGAGTTAGAGCTGGGCATCGTCAGTGTACATAAGGAAACCTGATGTGTTTTAGGATGATGTCGCTGAGGGGGCAACATGTAAATGAGAAATAGGAGGCGGCCAAGGATAGATCCTTGTGGGAGACCAGAGGTAATGATGCGGGAGCAGGAGGAGAAACCATTGCAGGTGATTCTCTGGCTATGATTAGATAGATCAGAATGGAACAAGATGAGAACAGTCCACCCAACTGGACAATGGCAGAGAAGTGTTGGAGGAGGATAGTGTGGTGAACAATGCCAAAGGCTGAAGTCATGTTGAGGAGGTTAAGGAGGGTCTCCCCACCCTGACTGTACCCCACAATATCCCCCACCCTGACTGTACCCCACAACATTCTCCCACCTGAACTGCACCCTAACCCTAAGTCCTGTGGAAATGGAAGGGAGGATGATCTGTTCAGCCTAATCCCAACCTTCAATATGGCAAGCTGTGCAAGAAACCGACTGTACATGGTAAAGCTAGCTCTACATTCACAGACACCACAACCATAATCCAGCAAAGGCCCGAAGCCTAACAATGACTATAACCTGAAACTTAATTCTCTCAATACCCCTAACCCTATCAATTGTTCTAACTGTATCAAAATTCTTTACAATAATGCTAAGTCTAATGCGACTGATACCCATAGCCCTATCAATAACCTGAATAACTCTAAGCCGAACACTATAATTACCTCTAACCTTACCAAGAACTCCAAATCTCCCAAATAACCTTGAACCTTATCAATATGCCTAACCTTATAATAACCCTAATACTAGCCATAACCTAACCATAACCAACCCAAACCCAGACGAATAAGAACCGTAACATTTCCAATAACTCCAAGCCAAAGAATCCAACAAAATTGGTAACAATTATAAGGCTACTTATGGAATCCTGGGGAATGCAGATTCTGACTGGGGTGGGGGAGTGGGGGGGGGGGGGGGGGGAAAGGTGGGATCAAATGGGATATAAGCAACCAGGTGAGATGCACCAGTAGATGTAGGCTTATGCAACCCATCTGTGCTGGCTAACAGCAAGATCAATCCCAAACTAATCCCATTGCCCCACTCTCTCTCCAGAGCCCTCAATCAATCCCAAACTAATCCCACTGCCCTGCTTTCTCCCCATAGCCCTGTATCAATCCCCAAAGTAATCCCAGTGTCCTGATCTCTCTCCAGAGCCTCAATCAATCCCAAACTAATCCCACTGCCCTGCTTTCTCCCCATAGCCCTGTATCAATCCCCAAAGTAATCCCAGTGTCCTGATCTCTCTCCAGAGCCTCAATCAATCCCAAACTAATCCCACTGCCCTGCTTTCTCCCCATAGCCCTGTATCAATCCCCAAAGTAATCCCAGTGTCCTGATCTCTCTCCAGAGCCTCAATCAATCCCAAGCTCATCACACTGGTCTGCTCTCTCACCATAGCCTGTATCAATCCCAAACCAATCCCAGTGTCCTGATCTCTCTCTATTACCCTGAATCATCTCAAACTAATCCCATCGCCCTCCACTTTCCCCATAGACCTATATCAATCCCAAAACTAATCCCATTGCTCTGTTCTCTCCCCATAACCATGTATCAATCCTAAACTAAACCCACTGCCCTTCGTTCTCCACATAACCATGTACCATTCCCAAATTAACCTCACTGACCCACACCCTCCCCATAGCCCAAGAGAAATCCCCAAACTAATCCCACTGTCCCACTCTTCCCCATATCCCTGTATCAATTCTAAACTAATCCCAGTGTCCTGATGAAGGGTCACAGACCTGAAACGTTAACTCTTTTTCTCCACACACAGATCCTGCCAGAGCTGCTGAGTATTTCTGGCATTTTCTGTTCTCATCCCAGTGTCCTGATCTCTCTCCACAGCCCTGTATCAATCCCCAAACTGATCCCATTGCCGTGCACTCACCTAATAGCCCTGTATCAATCCCAAACTAATCCCACTGCCCTGCTCACTCCCCATAACCCTGTATCAATCCCAAACTAATCCCACTGCCCTGCTCACTCCCCATAGCCCTGTATCAATCCCCAAACTAATCCCACTGCCCTGCTCACTCCCCATAACCCTGTATCAATCACAAACTAATCCCACTGCCATGCTCACTCCCCATAACCCTGTATCAATCACAAACTAATGCCAGTGGCCTGATCACTCTCCCCATAGCCCTGTATCAATCCCGAACTAATCCCACTGCCCTGCTCACTCCCCATAGCCCTGAATCAATCCCAAACTAATCCCACTGCCATGCTCACTCCCCATAACCCTGTATCAATCACAAACTAATGCCAGTGGCCTGATCACTCTCCCCATAGCCCTGTATCAATCCCAAACTAATCCCACTGCCCCGTACTCTCCCCGTGGCCCTGTTTCAATCCCAAACTAATGCCAGTGGCCTGATCACTCTCCCCATAGCCCTGTATCAATCCCGAACTAATCCCACTGCCCCTCTCTCTCCCCATAGCCCTGTATCAATCCCAAACTAATCCCACTGCCCCTCTCTCTCCCCATAGCCCTGTATCAATCCCAAACTAATCCCACTGCCCCTCTCTCTCCCCATAGCCCTGTATCAATCCCAAACTAATCCCACTGCCCCTCTCTCTCCCCATAGCCCTGTATCAATTCTAAACTAATCCCACTGCCCCGCTCTCTCCCCATAGCCCTGTATCAATCCCAAACTAATCCCATTGCCCCGCTCTCTCCCCATAGCCCTGTATCAATCCTAAACTAATCCCATTGCCCCGCTCTCTCCCCAGAGCCCTGTATCAATCCCAAACTAATCCCACTGCCCCTCTCTCTCCCCATAGCCCTGTATCAATCCCAAACTAATCCCATTGCCCCGCTCTCTCCCCATAGCCCTGTATCAATCCCAAACTAATCCCACTGCCCCTCTCTCTCCCCATAGCCCTGTATCAATCCCAAACTAATCCCACTGCCCCTCTATCTCCCCATAGCCCTGTATCAATCCCAAACTAATCCCACTGCCCCTCTCTCTCCCCATAGCCCTGTATCAATCCTAAACTAATCACACTGCCCCGCTCTCTCCCCATAGCCCTGTATCAATCCCAAACTAATCCCACTGCCCCTCTCTCTCCCCATAGCCCTGTATCAATCCCAAACTAATCCCACTGCCCCGCTCTCTCCCCTTAGCCCTGTATCAATCCCAAACTAATCCCACTGCCCCTCTCTCCCCCCATAGCCCTGCATCAATCCCAAACTAATCCCATTGCCCCGCTCTCTCCCCATAGCCCTGTATCAATCCTAAACTAATCCCACTGCCCCGCTCTCTCCCCATAGCCCTGTATCAATCCCAAACTAATCCCATTGCCCCGCTCTCTCCCCATAGCCCTGTATCAATTCTGTACTAATCCCACTGCCCCGCTCTCTCCCCATAGCCCTGTATCAATCCCAAACTAATCCCACTGCCCCTCTCTCCCCCCATAGCCCTGTATCAATCCTAAACTAATCCCACTGCCCCGCTCTCTCCCCATAGCCCTGTATCAATCCCAAACTAATCCCACTGCCCCTCTCTCTCCCCATAGCCCTGTATCAATTCTAAACTAATCCCACTGCCCCGCTCTCTCCCCATAGCCCTGTATCAATCCCAAACTAATCCCATTGCCCCGCTCTCTCCCCATAGCCCTGTATCAATCCTAAACTAATCCCATTGCCCCGCTCTCTCCCCAGAGCCCTGTATCAATCCCAAACTAATCCCACTGCCCCTCTCTCTCCCCATAGCCCTGTATCAATCCCAAACTAATCCCATTGCCCCGCTCTCTCCCCATAGCCCTGTATCAATCCTAAACTAATCACACTGCCCCGCTCTCTCCCCATAGCCCTGTATCAATCCCAAACTAATCCCACTGCCCCACTCTCTCCCCATAGCCCTGTATCAATTCTAAACTAATCCCACTGCCCCTCTCTCTCCCCATAGCCCTGTATCAATTCTAAACTAATCCCACTGCCCCGCTCTCTCCCCATAGCCCTGTATCAATCCCAAACTATTCCCACTGCCCCGCTCTCTCCCCATAGCCCTGTATCAATCCCAAACTAATCCCATTGCCCCGCTCTCTCCCCATAGCCCTGTATCAATCCCAAACTAATCCCATTGCCCCGCTCTCTCCCCATAGCCCTGTATCAATCCCCAAACTAATCCCACTGCCCCGCCCTCTCCCCATAGCCCTGTATCAATCCCCAAACTAATCCCACTGCCCCGCTCTCTCCCCATAGCCCTGTATCAATCCCAAACTAATCCCACTGACTCGCTCTCTCCCCATAGCCCTGTATCAATCCCAAACTAATCCCACTGCCCCTCTCTCTCCCCATAGCCCTGTATCAATCCCAAACTAATCCCACTGCCCCTCTCTCTCCCCATAGCCCTGTATCAATCCCAAACTAATCCCACTGCCCCGCTCTCTCCGCACAGCCCTGTATCAGTCCCCAAGTTAATCCCACTGCCCCGCTCGCTCCCCATAGCCCTGTATCAATCCCAAACTAATCCCACTGCCCCGCTCTCTCCGCACAGCCCTGTATCAGTCCCCAAGTTAATCCCACTGCCCCACTCGCTCCCCATAGCCCTGTATCAATCCCAAATTAATCCCACTGCTCCGCTCTCTCCCCATAGCCCTGTATCAATCCCAAACTAATCCCACTGCCCCGCTCTCTCCGCACAGCCCTGTATCAGTCCCCGTTAATCCCACTGCCCCGCTCGCTCCCCATAGCCCTGTATCAATCCCAAACTAATCCCACTGCCCCGCTCGCTCCCCATAGCCCTGTATCAATCCCCAAATTAATCCCACTGCCCCGCTCGCTCCCCATAGCCCTGTATCAATCCCAAACTAATCCCACTGCTCCGCTCTCTCCCCATAGCCCTGTATCAATCCCAAACTAATCCCACTGCCCCGCTCTCTCCGCACAGCCCTGTATCAGTCCCCAAGTTAATGCCACTGCCCCGCTCGCTCCCCATAGCCCTGTATCAATCCCAAACTAATCCCACTGCCCCGCTCGCTCCCCATAGCCCTGTATCAATCCCAAACTAATCCCATTGCCCCACTTTCACCCCATAGCCCTGTATCAATTCTAAACTAATCCCACTGCCCCGTTCTCTCCGCACAGCCCTGTATCAGTCCCCAAATTAATCCCACTGCCCCGCTCTCTCCCCATAGCCCTGTATCAATCCCAAACTGATCCCATTGCCCCACTCTCATCCCATAGCCCTGTAACATTCCCCAAACTAATCCCACTGCCCCACTCTCTTCCCATAGCCCTGTAACATTCCCCAAACTAATCCCACTGCCCCGCTCTCTCCCCATAGCCCTGTATCAATCTGCAAACTAATCCCACTGCCCCGCTCTCTCCACATAGCCCTGTATCAATCTGCAAACTAATCCCACTGCCTCGTTTTCCCCATAGCCCTGTATCAATCTGCAAACTAATCCCACTGACTCGCTCTCTCCCCATAGCCCTGTATCAATCTGCAAACTAATCCCACTGCCCCGCTCTCTCCCCATAGCCCTGTATCAATCTGCAAACTAATCCCACTGACTCGCTCTCTCCCCCTAGCCCTGTATCAATTCTAAACTAATCCCACTGCCCCTCTCTCTCCCCATAGCCCTGTATCAATTCTAAACTAATCCCACTGCCCCGCTCTCTCCCCATAGCCCTGTATCAATCCCAAACTAATCCCACTGCCCCGCTCTCTCCCCATAGCCCTGTAACAATCCCCAAACTAATCCCACTGCCCCGCTGTCTCCCCATAGCCCTGTAACAATCCCCAAACTACTCCCACTGCCCCACTCTCTCCCCATAGCCCTGTATCAATCCCAAACTAATCCCACTGCCCCACTCTCTCCCCATAGCCCTGTATCAATCCCAAACTAATCCCACTGCCCCACTCTCTCCCCATTGCCCTGTAACAATCCCCAAACTAATCCCACTGCCCCACTCTCTCCCCATAGCCCTGTATCAATCCCAAACTAATCCCACTGCCCCGCTCTCTCCCCATAGCCCTGTAACAATCCCCAAACTAATCCCACTGCCCCGCTCTCTCCCCATAGCCCTGTAACAATCCCCAAACTAATCCCACTGCCCCACTCTCTCCCCATAGCCCTGTATCAATCCCAAACTAATCCCACTGCCCCGCTCTCTCCTCATAGCCCTGTAACAATCCCCAAACTAATCCCACTGCCCCGCTCTCTCCCCATAGCCCTGTAACAATCCCCAAACTAATCCCACTGCCCCACTCTCTCCCCATAGCCCTGTAACAATCCCCAAACTAATCCCACTGCCCCGCTCTCCCCCCATAGCCCTGTAACAATCCCCAAACTAATCCCACTGCCCCGCTCTCTCCCCATAGCCCTGTAACAATCCCCAAACTAATCCCACTGCCCCGCTCTCTCCCCATAGCCCTGTAACAATCCCCAAACTAATCCCACTGCCCCGCTCTCTCCCCATAGCCCTGTAACAATCCCCAAACTAATCCCACTGCCCCACTCTCTCCCCATAGCCCTGTAACAATCCCCAAACTAATCCCACTGCCCCACTCTCTCCCCATAGCCCTGTAACAATCCCCAAACTAATCCCACTGCCCCGCTCTCTCCCCATAGCCCTCTATCATTCTCACTTGCTGTGACAAATATTCCAAATTCCAACAATCTTCTGTGCTAACAATGATCTCCTGACCTCACCTCAATCTGAAGATAATTTTAAATTGATGTCCCTGATCAACTGAATCCCAAACCCGAGAAACTGTGGGTGGATTTTCACTGCCTGTCTGGTGTTAACTGGGAGTGGGGAAACATAGAAAATAGGAGCAGGAGTAGGCCATTCGGCCCTTCGAGCCTGCACCGACATTCAATACGATCGTGCCTGACCGTCCAAACTTAGTATCCTGTTCCCGCTTTCTCCCCGTATCCCTTGATTCCTTTAGCCCTCAGAACTATATCTAACTCTTTCTTGAATATATTTAATGATTTGGCCACAACTGCTTTCTGTGGTAGCGAATTCCACAGGCTCACCACTCTCTGGGTGAAGAAATTTCTCCTCATCTCAGTCCTGAAAGGTTTACCCCGTATCCTTAGACTATGACTCCTGGTTCTGGACTCCCCCACCATTGGGAACATCTTTCCTGCATCTACCCTGTCAAGTCCTGTTAGAATTTTATAGGTTTCTATGAGATCCCCCCTCACTCTTCTGAACTCCAGCGAATACAATCCTAACCGACTCAATCTTTCCTCATACGTCAGTCCCGCCATCCCAGGAATCAGTCTGGTAAACCTTCGCTGCACTCCCTCTATAGCAAGAACATCCTTCCTCAGATAAGGAGACCAAAACTGCACACAATATTCCAGGTGTGGCCTCACCAAGGCCCTGTATAATTGCAGCAAGATGTCCCTGCTCCTGTACTCGAATCCTCTCGCTATGAAGGCCAACATACCGTTCGCCTTCTTAACTGTCTGCTGCACCTGCATGCTTACTTTCAGTGACTGGTCTACAAGGACACACAGGTCTCACTGCACCTCCCCCTTTCCCAATCTATCACTGTTCAGATAATAATCTGCCTTTCTGTTTTTGCCACCAAAGTGGATAATAGGTTGAGAAAGGGGTGGGCAGCTCTCTGCCTCATTAACTCCAGTCACCAGCATACTGCCCACATATTCCACATGATAGGCCGCCTTTAAACACAAGGGTTTTGTGCTTTAAGTAGAATACTGGGATTAAAAGAGGGGCAGGCGCAGAGGACAGAGGGAAAGAGAGAGAGAGCAAAGTTCAGGAGCGAAGAGTCAAACAGAGATGTAGGTCACCTGCCAGAAGAAAGAAAAAAAGTCTTGCATTTCTATTGCACTTTTCATGACCACCATCCATGCTAAAGCACTTCACTGCTAATGGAGTACTTTTGAAGTGTAATCACTTTGTATTGTAGGAAACACAACAGTCAAGTTGCACACAGCAAGATCCCACAAGCAGCAAAGTGATTATGACCAGATCATCTGTTTTAGTGATGTTGGTTTCGGGATAAGTATTGGCCAGGGCACTGGGGAGAACTCTCCTGCTCTTCTTTGAAACAGTGACCACGGGATCTTTTAAATCATCTGAGAGGGTAGATGGGGCCTTGTTTTAACATATCACTTGAAAGGCAGCATATTCAACAGTGCAGCACTCTCTCAGTACTGACCCACCGACAGTGCAGCACTCCCTCAGTACTGACCCTCCGACAGTGCAGCACTCCCTCAGTACTGACCCTCTGACAGTGCAGCACTCCCTCAGTACTGACCCTCTGACAGTGCAGCACTCCCTCAGTACTGACCCACCGACAGTGCAGCACTCTCTGAGTACTGACCCTCCGACAGTGCAGCACTCCCTCAGTACTGACCCTCCGACAATGCAGCACTCCCTCAGTACTGACCCTCCGACAGTGCAGCACTCTCTCAGTACTGACCCTCCGACAGTGCAGCACTCTCTCAGTACTGACCCTCCGACAGTGCAGCACTCCCTCAGTACTGACCCACCGACAGTGCAGCACTCTCTCAGTACTGACCCTCCGACAGTGCAGCACTCCCTCAGTACTGACCCTCCGACAGTGCAGCACTCCCTCAGTACTGACCCACTGACAGTGCAGCACTCTCTCAGTACTGACCCTCCGACAGTGCAGCACTCCCTCAGTACTGACCCACCGACAGTGCAGCACTCTCTCAGTACTGACCCTCCGACAGTGCAGCACTCTCTCAGTACTGACCCTCCGACAGTGCAGCACTCCCTCAGTACTGACCCTCCGACAGTGCAGCACTCTCTCAGTACTGACCCTCCGACAGTGCAGCACTCTCTCAGTACTGACCCTCCGACAGTGCAGCACTCCCTCAGTACTGACCCTCCGACAGTGCAGCACTCTCTCAGTACTGACCCTCCGACAGTGCAGCACTCCCTCAGTACTGACCCTCCGACAGTGCGACGCTCCCTCAGTGCTGTCCCTCCGACAGTGCAGCACTCCCTCAGTACTGACCCACCGACAGTGCAGCACTCCCTCAGTACTGACCCACCGACAGTGCAGCACTCTCTCAGTACTGACCCTCCGACAGTGCAGCACTCTCTCAGTACTGACCCTCCGACAGTGCAGCACTCCCTCAGTACTGACCCTCCGACAGTGCAGCACTCCCTCAGTACTGACCCACCGACAGTGCAGCACTCTCTCAGTACTGACCCACCGACAGTGCAGCACTCCCTCAGTACTGACCCTCAGACAGTGCAGCACTCCCTCAGTACTGACCCACCGACAGTGCAGCACTCCCTCAGTACTGACCCACCGACAGTGCAGCACTCTCTCAGTACTGACCCTCCGACAGTGCAGCACTCCCTCAGTACTGACCCTCCGACAGTGCAGCACTCTCTCAGTACTGACCCACCGACAGTGCAGCACTCCCTCAGTACTGACCCTCCGACAGTGCAGCACTCCCTCAGTACTGACCCACCAACAGTGCAGCACTCTCTCAGTACTGACCCTCCGATAGTGCAGCACTCCCTCAGTACTGACCCTCCGACAGTGCAGCACTCCCTCAGTACTATACTGGAATATCAGCTTTGATTCTTGTGCACAAACCCTCGACGGGGTTTCAAACCTGACAGAGTTGAGTTGATAGCAACTGAAACCACTGCGGAAAGCTAAAAATAGAAGACAGAAAGATGTTGAGGAGACAGAAATAAAAGGGTAGGATAACCAGAAGTGAAAGAGGACACAAAGAGACAGAAAAGAATGAAGGAAAGAGAAATGAGGTAATGCGGAGACTGTTTAATCTGAATTATGTCATTCGATGTGATGCAACTTCCATGACTGGAGTTTCCATCTGATGAAAAATAAATGAAGACATGAAGCCACCGAACCTCCTCCAGCTGTTAGCGGAAGTGGAGCCCTCTTCACATTGCACTTTGAAAACACACCCGGGAGCATCTGTTACTGAAATATTAAACATAGTTTTACAGTCACTTCCAAAGCAGCACTTATCTGTCAGGGCTGTTTGGCCTACTCCAGTTCCTGTGTTCAATTGCAGTCTGAACAGTTGGAGAGGGAGTTCAGGATCTATTAAAGAGCCTGCCTGGGGAGGGGGTTGAGCACATGGCAGGGACTTCAAATACTGTTAATATCCAGTCAAAAACGTACCTTTTAGAGCGCTGAAGCAAAGCTCCTGTCACAAAGTGGCTCTTGTAGCTGGGCAGCCCCATCCAGTAGCTTGGATCAGACATGACCGTACTCAGACAAGTCCTGATCAGCAATTCAAAGGTTAAAATAGAATGTCCATTTGGGATGTTGAATACTTGATACTTCTCTCTGTTCTTTTAAAATCAGAGTCCCAAACTTGCATCTTCTCAGTGCCTGGGTCTCCGAGTGTTA